>NC_087207.1:4983836-4986336 GCF_015104395.2 Macrobrachium nipponense
ACCTCCTCATGACGTCAGTATATTACAAAAAAGAAAGGATTGTCGAGAAAAATGACGTCGGATCATACCTGCTACTAGTTTTATAAAATATGAAACAAATACATTTATAATTATTGTTACTATGTCCTTGACTAGTTTTATTGTAGTGTTTCTTAAATAGAACTATAAATAATTTCTGAGGTTTTAGCATTAGATTTAATACTTTTTCTTCACTTAAAATCTATCCAGTCTCCATTACGATTATAAATATTTATCCGCTTAACTATAATCTCAGTCAAGTTACCTTCAGTTAGTCTTAAGAATATACCGTTTTCTGTACACTGCCGCTTAATGCACTAAAGATCTCTAAGTTCTTGACTAATCAATACCAGTTACAAGCAGAAATTTCACATTTTTATCAGTTGCAGTTTTCCTAAATCACACCTAATCTGCATATATCATAAGCATGTGATTTAATAATGAATTACTGGTGTACAAGAGGGTTACCGTAAAGATAGTTGCTGCATTACAATATGTAGCCCAGTAGTGTACAGAAGGTAAATCACGGAATTTAAACAAGTGAGTTAACGTTTGAATGCTAAAAAAAAAAAGAAGAAAAAAAAAAGCTTTGTAGCCCTTTGGTTCAGTTCACGTGCCTTGATGCACCAATCACAATCCATCCGTTGGCGTATGTTTTTGAGAAAAAGGAAAAGAAACTAATTCAGCATAAATGCGAGACGCGCGTCAAAACATAGAACATGGTATCAAACCCTTCGCGTATTATTGCATACAACAAATGGAATAGGAGTATTGGAAATGAAATGGGCCGTAGTTTCTTATGAGAGACATGTCTATATTAATTACGTTTCTTCTTCCATAGTAATTATAGATTCCCCCCCGTTTTTATCATACATGGTACACTTGGTGGACTGAGCTTCTAAATGACGCCAGAATGAATATCATAACGCTAAGTTCACAGCAGGTAGTAACAGAAAAATTGTATATATACCAGTTGCAGTCGGCGAAAAACAAGTGTCTGGGACAGAGAAATGGAACGGGTGAGAAACAGGTGCGTCTGGGACAGACACATGGACTGTGGGAGAAAGTGCATCTAGGACACATAAAAAGTAGTAACCAACCGTTTAACACAAACAATGGGAGGTTACCGTTCTCTATACACGGAATCCTGTGGTAGCGAAGTGCTGTCAGTTCGAGACGACGCGATAACCATAAGAAGTATAAATCTACTAATCACTGGGCAAGGAGTTAGGTAATGGAGACATGGTAGCCCTCAGTGACAGTATATTCTTGCAGATGCTTCTACGTAGGTGCGAGTTGTAAACAGTTCTTTTACTGAAAATAGATGGAGGGTATACATTTTCTTTTATACAAAGACCACTGAGGATACTAAGATATCTGGAGTCTCAAATATGATTGTATTCAGGCTTGTCGTAGTGTTAGCTGTTGATCCATGGGATCCAAGAACAGCAAACAACAGCACTACAATGGGTAGAACAATGGTGCGATAAGATATGATAAGAATGAAGCTGTTTGATAGGTCATGCTTGTCACAGGTTCTTTAGCGGCACCATCCTGAAGGTGACAGGTTAACCTCAAGAGGTTATCAAGTTTTTTCTTTTTAAGTAGTTCCTCACTGAACGAGTCGGGTAGCCCCGAGTTCGCCCCCAGCTGCAGCTCAGCGCGGAATCCAGAGGAATGTATTTCTGGTGATTAGATATTCATTTCTCGATATAATGTGGTTCTCGGATCCCACAATAAGCTGTAGGTCCCGTTGTTTCGAAACCAATTGGTTACTAGCAAACATAAATAAAAATCCAATCGTTCGGGCCAGCCCTAGGAGGGTTGTTAATCAGCTCAGTGGTCTGATTAAACTAAGATATACTTTACTTTTTCTTTTCAAAGTTCGACTGAACGAGGGAGATATTTTAAAGCAAAAGATGAGAGGGCTTCTTATATGTGATATTCTATATGTCATACATAATGATATTATTTGAAAACTGTTATCGACATGCATTTTGGGGGCTTTCTCCAACTCCATACGGGAAGTACTTTTAGCTTTTGTAATGTGGGAGGCCATAATTGATGTAAGCAAGATGGTCACCAACAATAATGGGTGGGAGACCTTGTTAGTGCTGTTAAAGCGTAACGGGAGTTGTGACCTTAAAATATATAGTGGTGCTGATGTCACTGCATATAGATTTCGGAGGGCATCCAGGAAAGAAAGCTTGTGATTGCTGTTCTTTCCAGTAATGAAGCGCAAGATCACAGCTTCCCTAAAGTTAAATAAAGGCCACATCTTTAAAATTAAGTAACGCACAGAATGGGAGATTATCTAAAAAATAAAATTCTGATCAACGCTAAGCACAATTGCCTTTTTCTACATTGGTTAAAACATCACATACGAAAATTATTATGGATTCAGGGTACGTACAGTGTTCCTGCACATAAGTAATCATAAAGTGCTTCCATTGGGAAATATGATTTTCATGATAATAACATT
>NC_087207.1:4991336-4998836 GCF_015104395.2 Macrobrachium nipponense
TTTTCTCTCCCGACACCTGGCGTGTACCAAACTGACTTCTTTCTCGATTAAAATGCTTACGTATCAAATTCCTTCACTCAAGAAAGCTGCCCCTACAGCTCAGTCTGTCTCCAAGCAAGACATGATATGTAATTCACTAACATTACACACCTGTAAGACGGCTCGGCCACTTATGTCCTTTGTGCACTCCTGCCGCACACCACATCAGCAACTAATGCACAATGTATCAATTTACCACATGACTTAGGGCTACCTCCGTTGCTGGAGCCCTTGTGCTTTGTCGAATGCACAAAGTTTAAGAACTCCTAGCGCACAAATTGTGATCAGTATAGCACCTAACATGATCATTAATATTGGTATTGTGTAACATTAACTAATGAAAGGCTCATCCTCGTCACTAAGATAAGCAGAACTCGACGATAATAGTTGTAAACGCAGGTCGAGTGCGTAAACCAACTCGGAACTACTCAGCACACGCCATTATTCAGCGTCTGCGACCCTCGTGAGTGTATCCAAACACCCCCTCGTCACGAAACTAGATTCGACGTTTTCTACTGAAGGAAACGTGGTCACCACCCAGTTGTCAAGGAAATATCCCTTGACTTCTATGCAAATGCTACTCGCACCCACCTCATCGAAGACTGTAGACTCCTGATTTATCCCAAAACGTATCCTGAGACGATATACGAAGACATCTCATCCTTTGCAAAGGCAGTCCATAGAAATGCCATTCGTGTGTAGACTTGACTCAACCTCTGGTACTGTAGAACGGAAGTCGTTTACATCACCACCATCGCGTAAAGTTGGGAATTCTCTAAAGTCTACATGATCATAAAATAACTAAAGTCTTGCCTTACCCACAAAACACAAATCCGTCATTAATTAATATACTCAATCTACTAGGCAAATATTAAAAGTTCCTCGCTAAACAGAATATAATCTTTACCCTCTGAATCCTCACAAATAATCCCATATATGACAAACACGCTATCAAAAGAGAACCCATAACATCTAACAGCAAAAACCCCTCCATAAAATATAATGCCGAACACCCCTTCTATCTAACTCACATACCCTGACAAATTATATCTCCTATCTAAAATAGAAATGCTATTTAGAGCTTAACCCCCATTACAACATATCTCGTAGAAAAAGAAAAAAAAAGAAAAAAAAGGAAAAAGGAAAAAAAAAAGATAATAACAACAATAATAAGTGAACTTTCCCCCATTACACAGCGCACATAAGAGAAAAAGAAACATATATAATTCAATATCTTTCCCAAAATGGAATGTGTACCGTTACGAAATTTGCTAACAGCAGAAATCCAGAAACAACCGGAAAAGAATCCCGTTACATGATACATTCCCATGGAATGCCATAATCAACATCTACGAGAATAGTGCAAATCCCCGAGTAATCAACTCCAAATGGAAAAATCTGCAACCAGATTCATTACAGCAATATTAGCAAAAAA
Source organism: Macrobrachium nipponense (assembly GCF_015104395.2). Taxonomy (NCBI): domain Eukaryota; kingdom Metazoa; phylum Arthropoda; class Malacostraca; order Decapoda; family Palaemonidae; genus Macrobrachium; species Macrobrachium nipponense. The sequence goes on from NC_087207.1 coordinate 4,992,811, forward strand.
ATCCACCTGTGAACACCTCAGGTGCTTCGAACTGCAGCATAGTCAGACTCGCAACGCCAGAAACTCATGATTCTCAAAAAAAATGTTCTATACTGAAAACCACACCAGCACATTTCACAAAACAAAACTATCTCCAGGACATGACCAAGGTGTTCAAATTTGTCTCAAAGACATAACTCCCCCAAACAATACTGCCCAATTATATAAAAAAATTATCACCTATTCAGGGAAAAAAACTACGGTATAACTCACAATTCCATAATTATATACCACCAAAATAAAAGAAAGTAACCCCAAGGATTAATGCCATCTCCTTATATATATATATATATATATATATATATATATATATATATATATATATATATATATATATATATATATATATAAATCACCATCTTAATAATAACACCACTCCAGTGATAAAAATATTTCCTCCATTTAATTAATAACCCCACGCAAAAAAAAAAAAAAAAAAAATCATCCCCCCAAAAAATTTTCCTTAAATCATAACTCCCCACGACATTACCCGAATTATATAAACCCCGATGTCATCTATTCGGCTCGTGAAACACCAAAAATTCAGCCCCAAATATCATACACAGGAATAATCGCATGTTTATCATCACGTTTTCTCAGCTAAAACAAAAATTTGCCATATTACAACACCTTCCCACGTAAAATTTTAACCCCGAAATCTTACGCCAAAACGCCGCAGATTTGCGCATAATAAGAAAAAAAACAGTAGAAGGAAATAAGAGAAGAAAAAAAACTTAAAAGCATTCTGCCACCAAATTGCAAAAAAACAGATAACAAGAAAAAAAAAAGAAAAAAAATGAAATTGCGCTACAATATATTAATCACCACAACCATTCTTTTCAATTTCGAGATATGTGTTTAACCTCGACCGACCTGTTTTTTTTTTTTCCTCTAAGACTAGAAATCTGTTTCCAATTTTCTCTTCAATGACTTTAAAAGGACCTTCAAACTTCGGGCCTAATTTGTAATTTAGTTCATTTCTCACGTTAAGTTTTAAAAACACCTTGTTTCCGACATTGATCTTGTGATCATGGGCCCGTATTTATATCAAAGCTCGCAAATCCTTAAGAGTACTCTTAAATCATTAAAACACTCTTAAAGTTATGAAAATTCTTAAGAGAATTTTACGAAGCCTCTTACGCCCAATGAGTTACTCATATCTCGGGCCGAGATTTAAGAGTGGTGGAGGGGTCTCCCCTAAGTACTTAGGAGTTTTTCTATAGCGGTAGTCACAGACTGTAAACATGGCAGGACGAACAAGAACACCGCGTTCGCCGCCCGAGGAATTTTCGTCCAAGACTGCATATATTCGATGTGTATGACGACAGTGAGTTTAAAAAAAGATATAGAGTTGATCAAAGTGGCCTCATGTATGTGACTGACTTGATCAGAGAGGCGATTGCCAACCGCACAGAGAGGTTTTCTGCGGTTTCTAACATATCAGTCTCTCTCTCTCTCTCAAAATTAATGGATTAATTAATTTGATCACGTATATTGGCGCAGGATTAGACACGAAGGCTCAAGAACGGAATGAAAATGCAAATCCTTAGAGCTATTTTTGGTTAGTAGCGAGAGGAGTACTAGGCCTATAGTACTAGTGCTTCACCTCTTTCATGTCTCATCTATTTGTGTATATGTATATATTATATATATATAAAATATATATAATATATATATATATATATATATATATATATATATATATATATATATATATATATATATATATCTCTATCTATCTATCTCTATCTATCTATCTCTCTATCTATCTATCTATCTCTAGCTCTATCTATCTCTATCTCTAAATCTATCTCTCTCTCTATCTATCCATCTATCTCTCTATCTATCTTATCTCTATCTATCTATCACTATATCTATCTTTCTAAATCTCTATCTATCTAATCTATCTCTATCTATCTCTCCTTATCTATCTATCTCTATCCTATCTATCTCTATATCTATCTCTATCTATCTATCTATCTATCTCTATCTATCTATCTATCTCTATATCTATCTATCTATCTATCTCTATCTCTCTCTCTCTTATCTATCTATCTATCTATCTCTATCTATCTATCAATCTATCTATCTATCTCTATCTCTATCTATCTCTATCTATCTATGTATCTATCTCTATCTATCTCAATCTATATATCTATCTATCTCTATCTCTATATCTATCTATCCATCTCTATCTATCTATCTCTCTCTATCTATCTATCTATCTCTATCTCTCTTTATCTATCTAATCATCTCTATCTATCTATCTATGTATATCTATCTCTATCTATCTATCTATCTATCTCTACTTTTGAATTCAACAATAATATACAGATCACAAGGTTAATATCATAATTAATGAATATATTGAATTTTTAAAATACTTTTTTTAATTAAAATAATGGCGAAAATCGTATATTCATGGATTGTAGCACTATATTTTCCGCTATTGTTAGCGAGATCTTCGCTTAAAAGTTTCTCCTAAACATACCGTTTTTCATAGCTAAGAGATTCTCTCAGAGCGTTGATAAAACACTCTTAGAAGTTCCTCTTAACTATGAGTGATTGAGTGACTTAAGAGAGAATATTTAGGAGATGTCATAGGAGCTATGATAAATACCGGCCCAGATGTTTTACTATTACTCTTCTGTACCATATCTCTGGTTGTGGATTCGACGATTATGGCTGAGACAAGCATGTCTCTCTCTCGCTGTGGATACCAACGCCTCGATCATATCCTCCCTATGATGAGGTATAGTTAGCAAATCAATGTGCCTCGTGCTAGACAACAAACAAAGCTTCAAATGGGACATTTTAGTGGAATCACTAACCATAGTGTTAATACTATGTCTAACAACATTAACATATCTGTCCCAATTCTTATCATTACCACCTACAGTTTTCCTGAGAGCCTCGAGCACTTTCCTGTTTGCTCGTTCGCACAGCCCATTAGCCTCGGGTCTGTATGGAATAATTGTTGCTTTCTGTATCCCCATGACTTCAGCTAAACATTCCAAGGTTTTGTTCACAAATTCTTTACCATTGTCAGTTAATAGAAGGACTTTGGGTGAGCCATATCTGCAAATGATACCATTGAAAAACGCTATGGCTACTTCTTCGGCCGTTTTATGCTTAGCTGGAAAAATTTCAACTATCCTTGTGAGTTCATCTATTATCACTAACAAGTACTTGTTCGCATATCTAGACTCACAAAATTCCCCAGGATACTCATATGTATTCTCTGAAAAGGTCTACTCGGTATAGGATACGATCCTAATTTGCATGAATTTGCCCTTGCAGGCTTACATGCGTTGAACACCGTACAATTCCTTACAAAATTTTCCACATCTTTCCCCATGTTTCTCCAAATGTATTTAGCACGAACTATCATCATACGTTTTTTTTCTATTCCCAAGTGTGGACTACCGAACCTGCAATGAACTATATCCAAAACCACTGGAATTAGGACTTTCGGAATTACGATCTGTGTCGTATCTCCTTTACTTTCACTGGTTCTCAACTTATACTTAATTTTCCTAACTAATAGATTACCTTCTAACTCCAAACCCGAAAAAGGCAACTTATAACGTTTCCTAACTAATTCCCCTCTTAGAAACGCTTTTGCATCTGCTAAAATCTCGTCTTCATCTTGCCTTTGCTCTATGAGAGGTATATCCCATTGTATGGTCTTGCTAGTGACTTGCGCGACTTGGAAACCTTCAGTGTCGAGAAAATTCCTACTGAGAGCATCAGCAACTACGTTAAATTTGCCCTCTATATATTTGAGCTTTGCATCAAAATCTCTGATACTTAAAAACCATCGAGCTCTTTTAGGCGACAAATCAGGTTTATTAAAAAGATCCAGTAATGGCTTGTGGTCTGTAAGAACTTCTACTTTATTCCCCATCAGTAACATTTTAAAATGAACTAAGCTCGACACTATTGCAAAGGTTTCTTTATCTATGGTGGCTATGGACTTCTCGTTGCTGCCCTTTGTCCTGGAACCTTCATGCCTATAAAAAGTCTAAGGGCTGGAATTTCCCATTAAACTTTTGCATAAGGCAAGCACCTATACCTTCCTGGCTTGCATCAGTCACTAATGTAAAAGGTGTTCACTAAAATCTGGAAACTTCAAAACAGGGGGATTCATTAGCATGTCCTTGAGCTTTTGAAAAACTCTCCGCCTGGGGTTCCTTCCATTGAAATTGAACGTCTTCCCGCAATACATCAGTTAGGGGAGCTGCTATATTAGAGAACCCTTTCACAAACCTCCTGAAGAAACCGGCGATACCCAGGAATGACTTAATCTCTTTCTTTGATCTGGGGGCGCGAAAATTCGCTATTGCTTTGACTTTATCGTCATTTACTCTAACCCCTTCCTTAGATATGACATGGCCTAGATATGTGATCTGCTTTTTCAAGAATGAACACTTGGTTAGCTTAATTTTCAACCCCGCTAATCTAAGCCATCCAAAAAGTACTTCTGTAAGCACTTCCAGGTGTTGCGCGACTGTGTCTGTTGCGACTAGGATGTCATCCATATACACAAAAACAGTTTTGCCCAATAACCCGTGCAAAACTGTGTTCACCAACCTGGTAAAGGTCATCGGACTGTCCGATAAACTGAAAGGCATTCTCGTAAATTCATAGTGTCCCTTGGGCATTGAAAAAGCGGTATATCCCTTGCTACTTTCACTAAGAGGGACCAACCCTGCACCAAATCAATTGAGCTATAAACATTATGTCCCCCAATGTCAACAAAAAGATCTGGTATGCACGGGACTGGGTAGCGGTCAGTGATCGTCTTTTCATTTAAACGTCTAAAATCGAAGCATACACGGATAGACCCGTCTTTCTTAGGCACCGCTAACAAGGGAAAGTTGTAAGGAGACACGCTAGGTCTAATGATTCCTTCTTCTTCCCGTCTATTAACCTCTTTCTCTATCTGTACTCTGATTTTGAAAGGTATGCGATATGCAGGAATATGAATAGGTTTTGTGCCACTCCAAATTCACCTTATGCTCTAACACATTATGTCAACCCCAATTTATCATGTTGTAAGGCTACCGTATCCCCAAATTCTGCCAAGAGCCCGCTTATCGCTTCAACGTGTTCGCTATAATCCGCATTAGCTAAATGTTCTCTAAATATTCGTTTCCTTGATTGCATTTCTGCCTCCGAAAACTCAGGTTTCCCCTCTACGATAGCCACTGAACCACTATCACAACTCCAATCTTGGAAATCCAATATATATGTATTCTTCTGGTATCTCCTAACTGTATAATAACAGTTTAGCAACTCTAACCACGTAAACCCATCCTTGGATACTCTGTTCACCGATGCCGTGCTAACAACCCCTCTAAGCTCCTCGCTATTTTCAATAACACACACATCTGTGGGTTTTCTCATTTCCTTCAATTCAACTTTTACCATAGTCTTCGAACCAGGTAGTAACATAATATCTTCGGATAAAACACCTCTATATTTGTGGTTAGTGCCTCCCCTTTCCACCACCCCATACACATACCACCCCCAGTATCATCCACAGCATTATTAGTATCAGAAATAACATCAATATTAGTATCAACATCACCATCCAAGTATCATCACCACCATTGTTATCACTGTGAACTCTGATAGAACCCCTGTGATCATTTCCCATATCAGCAACGTGGGTTTTAATATTACCTTTCTCCATAACACTCGTATCATCGCCAATAATATCACCGAGCACATCTCCTCTTTCAATAACCTCCATGTCCTCTGTTCTAATCACGTCCTCATAAGGCAGAAAAACACCAGGTATCCCGACTGTTATCCCATTAACACCCGCATGGATCGAAATCTTGTGTCTTCTACAAGCAGGATGACCCAGCAAAAGTCTGTTGCCCAATGCAATTCCTTTCATTACCAAAATGGTTCTGTTAGCTCTGTCACCGAGAGTAAACTGTATTTGAACACAAACCAGAGTATTTAATCTATGGGCT
>NC_087207.1:5008836-5057553 GCF_015104395.2 Macrobrachium nipponense
TATTTTCTGTCCTTTTTCCCTGACTTAGCTAAAACTTAGGATAATTTGTATGATAATAGCCCATTACACCATAGGCTATTGATTTTGATGATTAGGTGGTCTATTTCATGTTTTTCTAGTCTGTCCTTTGTACTGCAACTTATGTTTTCCATTGACACTAACATAATGCAATTTAAGCGTTTCCTATTGCCAATAACACAATACAACTTAAGTGTTTCCCATTGCCAATAACATAATGCCTAGTATAAGATAGGCTATCTTTTTATTTTGATAATGATGCATTACATAGTATTACTTACTACCTATGGCAAAAAATCACTAGTGTACTACAGGTTTTTTTTGTCCGTGAATTTTAATGGAAATTTGAGATTTTCGAAATTTAATGGGAATTTGAGATTTTCCTCTGTGCAAGAACATTAGTAATTTGTAATCTCTTATATAGGGCTAGGTTTTATTTTTAAAATTATTGTTAAATAATTACTTGCCAACGACAGTAACAACTTTTTAAAATATTAAACTTGACTCCAAATTTTAATGTAGTAACTGAATTTGCCTTGTCAGCAGTACAAATTCAGCTATCATAATAGTGAAGCAAGTAATTAAAAACACTGTTTTAAACATTTATACTTTCTGACTGCTTGGCTTTTATTTTACACGTTACTGTAAGTTAATACAAATTACTAATTCTTTGGTTTCCTAAAAGCTTTATTCCGTATATCTACCAATTATGAAAAAATCTATGTAAGGTGAACATTTAGCTGGGTCAAACCAAAAATCAGTTGACTGAAACAACATGAATGGGCAAAAATGCATATATAATTAATGATTAAGCATAAAGATGTAGCAAACCCAATTACAAGGCTATCTGCTAACCTCATGTAACTTCAAGCACCTTGCTGGTGGTCAATTCATCCTAACCTGACCAAGAATGCTGTAAACTATTGTATACAGGAATGCTTCTTAACCTAACTAAGGATGACAGGCCCTACCTGTTGGTATGATTCTTGGAGGAATAATGGGAGGAGACGCCTTGCTGCGGGATAAGTGAAGCCACTCAGGTCGCTGGCCGCCATATTGGGACTGGCAACTTAATCAATCCCTGGGTCGACCGTTGAAGAGGTCGACCATAGGTGCGCGATCTCGCGATGACAAGGTGTCACTCAATTGTTTTTAGTTTAATTGAAGCACTAGTCGTGACAACATCTTCCAGTGAGTTAACCTTATTCTAACCTTATTCATACCCAATACCAGTATCTTGTGTGAAAATTATATTGCATCAGATGGTGGGCCTTTACAATTTTTTATGACCTACAAATTCAGTCAGGATCATATTGAACTATTCTTTGGTCAAGTAAGAAGTATTGGAGGCTATAATGATAATCCAACAGCGAGACAATTCTCTGCTACTTACAAGAGGCTACTTGTACATAATGACTTAATGGATACCATTCGTGGCAACTGCTTGCCATTAGAGCCGGTGCCCATATTAACTGCTTCAAGCAGCATAAGGAATATAAATGCTTCTGCTTCAAGACATCGAATTTTAGATGTTCAAGAAGCATATTCAGATGGCAAGGAAGATGATTATGATTACATTCCAAACCATTACCACTTGTCAAAATGTTCAAATAAAATAGTAGCTTATATTGCAGACTTTGTTGTTTTAAAGTTAAAAAAGTCTTTACAGTGTGAGGTCTGCATTGATGCATTAACGTTAACAGACGCTCATTTTCGTCACACCCTCATCAAATTAAAAACCAAAGGAAAATGGGTGTATCCATCAAATGATGTCAATGATATGTGCAATACATGTGAAAAAAATATGAGGGAAATGTTGTCCTGCAACAAAACACTGGGGAGAGTTAACTTCCATAAATTAGTTAGTTCAGTATTGGCAGCTTATAGAGGCAAAACAATATTTTCAGAGTTCGATTATCACATGTATGATACTCAACCATTGGACAATCACTTGCACTTATTGATTTAAAGCCAATAACTGAAAAATATTTGCAAGTGAAATATAATTATGCTGGAATAAGCGGATTACTGCTAAACTTCAATCGCAGGTTGCAGGAAAGAGTCGCCAGATATATACTAAGCTAATTTATTTTAGCGGTCAATAATTCCTAATAGTACAGTAGGCGATAACAAACAGTAAGGACTAAGGAATTAGCAGACATAAAGAGAATAGCTTTAAATTTGTGCCAGTAATAGGTTATATGTATATAAGATTATGAAAAATTTGTATTGTATTTCTGAGTAATAAAGTAAGGTATTGTTAGGATGAATAAAATAATTAAACTGTTCTTGTAAAAACAATGATAAAATGCCAAACACCTTTCGCCTCCATTTATGCGATGAAAAGACGCATTTTGGGAATAAAAGATGGGAAAAGTAACTGAAGCGTTTCTATTACTCCTTATGGTGTGGTCTCTTTTGCCAGTCCTGGGCGTGGCTGCCACGCGGTAAACTGGCTTCACTTCACTGAACAGTCTGACCCATGCTTGGCATCTCCTCCCATTATTCCTCCAAGGTATGATTTCATCCTTATCCATAGCTCCCAAAACCAACCACAACTATTCATCATATGTAAATACATGTGAAATACAGGAATGCATCCAACCATGGTAACACTGCTACCTGCACCACCTCTCTTGAAGTTACTGAACTGCTTAGCGTAGCTTGTTTCTACAAGAATAAACCCAAAATCATAGGAATATTCCCATTGCCAAGTAACATGGTTTTTAAAAGTTTCTAAATAAAGTAGTTAATTAAAGGCAGGTAAGGTGTAGGTTTAACCACCTGTCACCAATTGTTTCACTTATTTTCCTTCATTTACCATAGCAATTAGATGCTGGATGAGCTTTAGGGTGAAATACACATGAAAAGAAGTGTAAGGGTCTTTATGTTGCTCATAGCTTTGGATCCATATGGTTTTTGTTCATTTCACAGGGACAAGAATTGCATTTGAGACTTGAAATGTGGAGAAAGTTCTGGTTGGTCCCTGTCACAGTGGGTGAAGTATGGAACCAAGTGAAAGGAAGCAAAAAAGGCAATAACCAGCTGCTTCTGGGGTTATGGACTGCCCTTGAGACTGGTACTTTCCAGCTCCAGTCTCCCTCTGGGTCTGTTCCTTGTAATTTTCTTGATTTGGGGGAGAAATGCTGGGGCCTGACGACGCACTGTGTGTTCCATCTGCTTTTGGTATGTGTTTATTCCTGGTACGGGCAGTGACCATACACCTATGTTTTCACTTTTGATCCTGCACTGCTGTCCAGGTATCTCATTGTAGTCCTACTAGGAGTTGTGGCCTTCACTGGGTTTGCCTTGTTCCTTCTCCGGGGATAGCTCTTGAATAACCCATCACCCACATTCCAGTTACTGTTGGTGCCATTTTACTGTGTTTAGTAACCACAGGATTGCTGTGTATCCCTGCCATGACAGTGCTTTCTACTATAATATAATTTTGGAAGTAAGGAGCAAAGTTTGAGCATGGGAAAGAAATATAAATTAGCTCCCTCTACCTTCTCTTCTTCTTTGACTCCCATGTTCTCTTCATCTTTTAACTTCTTCACCTTCCCTGTCACCAGTTAATCTCTGATACTTCTGTGCAGAGAAGGCCAGTCCCAGACTTGTGCTTCTCTTCCACCTGTTCAAGAAGATGCATATTTTTCATATACCTTTCCTGTCTCCAGATGAGCAAAAGCATACAAGGGTCAAGAGTTCCTCCCTTCACAAGAAATCTTATATTCCCTTGATTGTGTGAACAGAAGGGTTGACATTCCCAGAAGCTCCTGCTTGTTTAGGTTCTGTAGAATCAGTTCATGAGATCCATGGGCATGTTGCTGATCCACCAGCACATTGCAAACTCCATGTTCTACCTGAAAGGATGACAAAAAAGGCATATATCCCAACACATATACAGCTGACACATAAGCAGTGCATTCCCTTATTGTTCACTGGAACACCAGTTGCATGCTGCACTAAAAGGTTTGAGTCAAATAATCCACTGTTTCCTTTGGAGGGAAAGATTTTCTTTTTGTCCTAGGTACATTACACCTGCTGTTCCAGATCATAAGTAGCTCTATGATAAATATTCCCTGTTTTCCTTGGGAGATTTGTTGAGTATTTCCAGTTTGTTAGCCATAATATGGTGTAGAACTGATTTCAGTGTGGAATCAGGCTATGTAATTGCTTGGTAAGACACTGAAATAAAAATGTATTTTGTTCATGCAACTTACCTGTCAGATATATATATAGCTGATAATTTCCGACGACCGACAGAATTTAAAACTTACGACACACGTACTGGGAGTCAGGTGGTTAGTACCCATTCCCGCCGCTGGTGGGGGAGGCGGTATCAGGAACCATTCCCATTTTCTATTCATAATTTTTCTGTCGCCGGTGTTGTGAACATCTGTTTACAGCACCTCTGTCTGGATTTGGAAACTTTTTGCTACTTGAGTATCCCTTTTGTTGGTTCTTTTTGGATTAATTGACTTGGATCGGTGGCTAGGCACACGTTATTAGTGGATTTCTCTTGGATAATATGTCAGGGTCTAGTACAGCTAGCGCTAGATTTTGCTCTAGGACTGATTGTAGAGGTAGGCTACTGAAAGCTTCAGTAGAGACCCACATACGGTATGTAAGAGTTGCAGGGAGCATGAATGTGTGTATGAAAGCCATTGCAAGGAGTGCGAAAGATTAACAGATTCTGAGTGGAAGGCGTATGATACCTATCTTAGGAAACTTGAAAAGGATAGGTTAAGGAGGTCTTCCTCCAGGAGTGTTTCAGGTGTGCAAGAAATTAATGTTTCTCCTGTTAACCCTCCTTCTGTTAATGCTCCTAACCCTGTAGTGTTGCCTCCGGGCCCTGAAGCAGTGTCAGTAGAGAGTAATACTTTGTCCTTAATTTTGGAGTCGATTCGAAATTTAGAATCGAAAGTGTTGGCTCTTGAGAGCAAAAGTGATGTGCAGAAGTGCAGTGATACCCCTTGTGTAGTGGAGGGTGCGTCAGATCGGCCTCGTTTCGCCTCTAGGCCTGGACCTCTGCTTGACTCCCAGGACCTGGGGAGGGAGCATGTCGAAAGCCGAAGGAGGGTTACAAGGAACCCCCACCGATCTGGCGTGCCTTCGGCAGTTACTGATGAAATCCCCAGACTGCCAGGGAGCTGTGCGCGTGCACGTCTCCTCAAGGAGTGTTTTTTGTCATCGGAGGCTTCATCCCCACATAAAGGGTGGAGTTCTCACGGTGCTTCCCGTCCGCTGAAAAGGACGGCGCTGTTGTTTTTGACGGCTTCACAGTCCTAGTTCTCCGAATCTGCGATCTTCTCTCCTGACAGTGCGTTCGCTGCTTTTCCGCCGCAGAAAAGGCGTAGAGAGTCTTCGGACTTGGATTCGGGTACTAGTTCGTGCGAGCGATACAGTCGCTCTAGAGCTCGGGAGGAGGCCGTACCTGGGAGGAGGAGGGAGGCGTCCCCTCGCCGCTCTCCCTGCTCACAGGATCAGTCCCTCCCCGGAGCAGGAAGATTCCCCAACCAAGAGGATGCTTCAGTCACTGCAGCAGCAACTTCAGGACGTTCTTGCTTCTAGAGAGTCTCTTCCGCGTCGTAGAAAGGATGAGAAGCTTCCTGTGAAGAAGTCAAGACCTTCTCTTTCTCCTCGCTCGCTCTCTCTTCGTTCGAGTCTCCCTCTAGAGTTCGTTCTGCTCCCCAGCAGCTCTCTAGAGGAGGTGAGAAGTTCGTTTCCTCGCTCTCAGGATGAGATATCTCCCGCTCGCAAGTCTTCGAATGTTCGCAAGCGAGCGGTGGACGCTGAGCGCGCTTTCTGTGCAAGTGGAGCGCGCTTCCGTTGCCGCCAAACGCGCACCTGTGTTGATAAAACGTGCACCTGTGGACGGCCGCTCGGCGCGCGGCCAGTGGACGCCAAGCGTGCACTAGTGGACGCTCGGTGTACGCCAGTGGACGCCGGCGTGCTTTAGTTAGTATGTCGAGCGCGCACCTGCGGCGCCAAACGTGTGATTCGGACGCCCAGCGCGCGCTGGTGGACGCCAGTTCCTCACCAACGCAAGTTCAGGTGGAAGAAGGAACCCTACCTGTTTAGTCATTTTTCTTCAGAGTTTCCTCCTACTTCTCCTGTTTCTGAGGAAGGAGTTAGCACGATAAATTTAGTCGAAGCAGAGGAAGAGCAGCAGCCAGTTCCTGTCTCATCGACTATAAAGTGTTGATGCGTCTTCTACAGTCGGAGTTGTAGAAACTTTCCAACCGGAAGCCCCTCGTACTCCCCCTTCTCAATTTTCTTCTTTTAAAGCATCGAAGGCATCGGGGTTCATTAAAATGAAGAAGTCGCTTTCCACGAAGCAAGCGTTCCGGAAAGTCCATGAGTGGATGGAGAAGAGGAAAGCGTCAGGAAAGTCCTCTTTGGCTTTACCGCCATCAAGACTCTGCGGTAAAGGAGGCATGTGGTATGAGACGGGAGAGGACGTAGGTGTTAAACTACCAGCCTCTGCTCAGGGTGATTTCGGGAGCATCGTGGACGCCTCCAGAAGAGCCCTTCTGTCTTCATCAAAAGTCACTTGGACCCATAACGAGTTCGACTTCCATCTAAAAGGCCTCTTCAGGACTCTAGAGGTCTTCAACTTTCTCGACTGGTGTCTTGGAGTTTTGGATGCCAGGTCAAGGAGTTCTGATACTATTAGTCTGGGGGAGCTGTCCAGTGTACTTTCTTGTATGGACAAGGCCGTCAGGGATGGTTCTGAGGAGTTTGGCTACTCACTTTAGCTCGGGGATCAAGAAGAGAGCACTCTTCTGTAACTTCACAGCCAAATCCGTCTCTCCAGCGCAAAAGCCGGACTTGCTTTTCGCTCCGTTTTCAGACCATCTCTTCCCCCGACTATGGTTAAGGACATAGCATCGAGCCTTCAGGAGAAGGCAACGCAAGATCTTCTGGCTCAGTCTTCTAGAAGACCACAGCTGCTTCATCTTCTGGAGTTTCCGTTTACCAAGAAACCGAAGCCCTTTCGTGCTGGATCTTCCTCGAAAACAGTCTCCGAGGAAGAGCTCTTCCAGAGGAAAAACCCCTGCTCCGTCAAAGAGTAGGAAGTGATTTGGAAGTCCTTCAGACGCCAGTAGGAGCCAGGTTCTTCTGTTCGCGAAAGCCTGGGAAGAGAGAGATGGCGACCCTTGGTCGCTAGATGTTGTGAGGAAAGGTTACAGGATCCCGTTCTTGAAGTCACCCCCGCTATCCTCAACACCAAAGGATTTGTCTCCCTCTTCCGAGGAGAGAAACAGAAAGTGCTTTTCGATCTGCTGGAACAAATGATCGAGAAGCAAGCGGTGGAACAGGTCTTCGACCTGGAATCTCCAGGATTTTACAACCGTATGTTCCTGGTGCCGAAAACCTTCGGGGGGGTGGCGACCCGTCCTCGATGTCAGCAGCCTAAACCTCTTCGTCATAAAGAAGAAATTCAAGATGGAGACGCCTCAATCTGTGCTGTCAGCTTTGAGACCGGGGGATTGGATGGTCTCACTAGACCTCCAAGACGCGTATTTTCACGTCCCCATCCATCCCCAATCAAGGAAATACCTGCGATTTGTCCTGAAGGGGAAGGTATTCCAATTCAGGGCACTTTGCTTCGGTCTGACCACAGCGCGATGGTTTTCACCATTCTGATGAAAGAACGTGGCAAGGCTGCTTCATCTGGAGAATATAAGGATCTCTCTCTACCTAGACGACTGGCTTATTCGAGCTTCATCGCGAGACCGGTGTCTGGAGGACCTGCACACGACCATGTCGTTTAGCGAAGTCCCTGGGGCTTCTGGTAAACTCGAAAAGTCGCATTGACTCCTTCTCAATCTTTAGTCTATCTGGGGATTCAGATGGACTCAGTGGCTTTTCGGGTGCTTTCCGCCTCCCAGGGGCGACAACTTCAATGCTTGGAAAAGTGGCGACCTTTCTGGGGAAGGAAACATGCTCGGTGAGGGAATGGATGAGTTTGCTGGGGACCATTTCCTCACTGGAGAAGTTTGTTTCTCTGGGAAGGCTGCACCTCAGACCTCTTCAATTCTTCCTAGCCAACAGTTGGAAGAACAAACAAGATCTGGAGGCGATCTTGTGTTTAACGAGAGAGGTGAAGGATCACCTAAGTTGGTGGTCAGATCCACGGAAGCTCGCAGAAGGGCTCTCCCTCAAACTTGTTTGGGAACCCCGACCTAGTGTTGTTTTCCGACGCGTCGTCCACGGGTTGGGGTGAGCAACACTAGGAGGGAAAGAAGTGTCGGGCACTGGAGAGGGGAACAGGTGCCTGGCACATCAATCTGAAAGAGCTGTCAGCGATTTACCTGGTTCTCAGGTTCTTCCAGGAAGAAATATCCGGCAAAGTTCATTCAGATCAACTCGGACAACCCACACAGCACTGGCATAACCTAAGAAATCAAGGGGGAACTCATTCGCCTTCTCTGTTTGCCATCGCAAAGGAACTCCTTTTATGGGCGAAAGCGCAAGAAGTCACAATCCTGACAAGGTTCGTGTCAGGAGTACAGAATGTTCGATCGGACCTTCTCAGTCGACGAGGACAGCTTTTTGCCGACAGAGTGGGACCCAACCCCTTCACCAAGAAGTTTGCCAGTCGCTGTGGGACCTGTGGGGTTGTCCGCAGGTGGATGTCTTCGCAACTTCCCAGGACGAAAAGACTTCAGCTGTATTGCTCCCCAGTTCTGGACCCGGGAGCAGTCGCAGTAGACGCCCTACTTTGGAGTTGGTCGGGTCTAGACATATACGCTTTTGTCCCCCGCTCAAGATCCTCGGGGAAGTGATGAGGAAGTTCGCGGCATCGGAAGGAGCGAGGATGACACTCATCGCCCCCTTCTGGCCGGCAGCCGACTGGTTCACAGAGGTGATGTCCTTCCTGGTAGACTTTCCGAGGACTCTGCCCTTAAGGAAAGATCTACTCAGACAGCCCACTTCGAGAGGTACCACAAAAACCTCCCTGCTCTGAGTCTGACTGCGTTCAGACTATCAAGAAGTTGGCCAGAGCGAGGGGTTTTTCAAGACCTGTGGCGAAGGCGATTGCCACCGCAAGGAGGCCCTCCTCAATCGCTCTGTACCAATCGAAGTGGGCTGTCTTCAGATCCTGGTGCAGGAAGAAGGGCATTTCCTCCACCACAACCTCTGTGAGCCAGATAGCTGACTTCCTCCTTTATCTGAGAGAGGAAGTGAAGTTGGCTGTTCCAACTATTAAGGGCACAGGAGCGTGCTTTCTGTAGTCTTCAGGCACAGAGGACTCGATTTGACTAATAATAAAGACATTCATGATCTCATTAGATCTTTCGAGACTTAAGACGGTCATCCAGCCTAAAGTTCCCTCGTGGAACTTGGATGTGGTGCTCAAATTTTTTATGTCGAGTCACTTCGAACCGCTTCATTCAGTTTCTATCAGGAATCTGACGAAGAAAACGATCTTCTTAACCGCTCTGGCGACGGCAAAGAGGGTAGCGAAATCCAGGCCATTAGCAAGCAGATTGGGTTTTCAGACAGTAATGCGATTGTTCTTCAAGTCCCACGTTCTTAGCAAAGAACGAGAATCCTTCCAACCCGTGGCCGAGGACCTTTGAAATCAAAGGGTTGTCAGAATATAGTGGGAAATGAACGTGAGAGATTCCTGTGTCCTGTCAGGGCTCTAAAGTTATCTGCAGAGAACTAAAGCTTGCAGAGGTTCGTCTGACAATTTGTGGTGTTCAGTGAGGAAGCCTGATCTTCCTATGTCGAAAAACGCATGGCGTTCTTCATCAGAAATACGATTAAAGAAGCTCATGATAAGTGCAGTGATAGTGATTTGAAGCTTCTGAAAGTGAAAGCTCACGAGGTGAGAGCTATTGCTACTTCGGTAGCTTTTCACAAAAATATGGCGCTCAAAGATATTTTGAATGCCACATTTTGGAGAAGCAATTCGGTGTTCGCTTCACACTACCTGCGGGAGGTGAAAGTGTCATACGAAAATTGCTTCTCCCTCGACATACATTGCTGCAGACACTGTTTGGGGGCAGGAGGTAAACACTCATCCTATCCTTTAGGGATTATTAGGGGGGTTTTTTTTAACTTGTGTTTTATGGTTGTGACCGCCTGGGGCGGGTCTCCCTTCCATTAGCTTAGTTAAGTGGGATACCTTTGGTAAACTAAGCCCAGGTGGTGGTATTTTTGTCTCGTTGCCCTCATTAGTATGGTCCATGGTCTAGTCACGTCGTGGTCTCGCTCCTGTTGACAGATCATCTGGACTGCACCAGCTTCATAGGTCTCTACCTTGCTGGCAACTCTAGTAGCACAAGCAGACTTACGTGGCAGTAATCACGAAGCCAGCTATGCTAACAGGTAAGGAACCAAGATATCAAATATCTGCATATATGTGTTTCCTAAATCCTCTATTCTGTCTCTCCACCACCAAAGGTGGGATTCAGCTATATATATATCTGACAGGTAAGTTGCATGAACAAAATGATATTGTAATGATACAATTAAGTTTGTTCATACTTACCTGGCAGATATATATAATTAATACCCGCCCACCTCCCTTCAGGAGACAGTGGATATAAAAATTATGAATAGAAAATGGGAATGGTTCCTGATACCCGCCTCCCAGCGGCGGGAATGGGTACTAACCACCTGACTCCCACTACGTGTGTCGTAAGTTTTAAATTCTGTCGGTCGTCGGAAATTATCAGCTATATATATATCTGCCAGGTAAGTATCAACAAACTTAATTGTATCATTACAATATCATTTTTAGTTAAAAGCAAGTTTTATTTTATATTTAGCAAGCAATTACATAATCAGAGCCTTCCCTGCTCCCCACCCACAGGTGAATGGTCTTTGGGCCAAAAATAAATTGGAGACACCTGGTCAGTCATATCTGCTAAGCCCGAAAGTGGGTGGATACCTGTCACCTGCACTAGCAATGGCTGCGCCAATGCGAAGTTTGAATTTATGGTCTCCCATGGTAGGGAACCTACAGCTATGTAATTGCTTGGTGGTATAAAATAAAAATGACAAATTTTTAAAAAAATTTTATAGCTAACAAACCTTCGGTCTTAACAATAGGATAAACCTCTAGCTCATAAAAATACATATTTCTTCTTTTTTACATTTAAAACTGATTACAATTTTGCCAGTAAAAAGCTGAATTTAAAACTTCAAGCTTTCTTCTTTTAAACTTAAAAAAATGATTGCAATTGTATAGCATATATTTTTCACTTTGATGATTGATTACAATTTTGTTATGTTGTCCTTAAAATCCTGTTATATTACACTCACTGTGTATCAAAAATATGTCAAGGTTGGAAAAATATGCAAGATCTGGAAATATTTCACAACTTCACATGCAGTTGTGAGGTTTTCAAAAGCTAAATAGCAACCTGATTATTATAGCAGATGATCAATGTTACACTAAAAATAAGGAAAAGAAACTGAATTCATGTGCTGTAAAATACAAGACTTCACAAAGAATGTTGAAGAAGTGAAAGAAACCATGGGAACAAGAACAGTGGTTTTGTGTGTGCAGCAGTGATATTCACACATTTATGACTTGAATGTGTAAGTTATTATTCACTTTCCTTTCACACAAAAAAAAATTAATAAAAATGCTAAAATAACCATGATTTCATTATTATTGGATTTTATTTTGGACAAGTTAATACTATATCATATTTACCAACTTAAGAAAATATATACAGTAAAATATATAGCATAAAAATATGGAAAGCATGATTTCAGGGATAGTACATCCTAATTTACCTCAGGGTCTTAGGTTCTACCTACATGGTGGGGACTTAGCTTATAAAAACAATTTTACAGATGTTACTCATTTACCCTATGTGCTTCTTGTTACGTTGTTGGATAATTTCATTAATTAATCTCTTATTTCATATAAGTAACTTACCAAGTAATTACATTGCCATTAGTCCCTACTATCGCAGCAGCTCAAGTTAACACATTTGTGGTAGTGCTCTTTTGTTTCTAGGTAGCTAGACCAGCCCACTTTGGTTAAGAGTATGTACAAACCATCTGAAGAGCTCAATTCATTCCTGCCACTCTGCAACTGAACAATCACAGATTGGTTGGGAGTTCTGTCTTCGCAGACAAGGCAATTAGGGTTGGTGACAAGAACTGGCTGCCCTCTTTTTCATTTGGCTACTGAAGAAGACACCAACAAAGCGGTGATGCCTTCAAAAAGATCCTCCTGGTTATAGGTGGGCTCAGTTAATTAACCCTCTTACGCCGATTGGACGTATTAAACGTCGTGTCAAAATGTCTCCCGTATGCCGATTGGACGTATCATACGTCGGCTCAAAAAAGTTTTTTTAAAAATTCGCGGAAAAATACTTATAGGCCTACCAGCCGAAAACTTTTTGTATCATGCGCCTGGGGGATGCTCGGAGTTCACGGATCAAGGATTTGTTTTGTTTACAATCGCTACGCAGGCGCGCAAGCGCGAATTTCTTTCTTATCGCACTAAAAAGTATCAGTGACACATCTCGGAAATTATTTCGTCACTTTGACATAATTTTTGCACCATTTTAAATTATCCTTTACATGAAGTATTATATATGAAAATGTGTGCAATTTCATGTAAAAATACAACAAAAAAAATACTCATGATTGTAGCTTTTATCAGTTTTGAAATATTTTCATATAAATAACGATAAGTGCAAAAAATTTCAACCTTCGGTCAAATATGACTCTACCGAAATGGTCGAAAAAACGCAATTGTAAGCTAAAACTCTTATATTATAGTAATATTCAATCATTTGCCTTCATTTTGCAACAAATTGGACATCTCTAGCACAATATTTCAATTTATGGTGAATTTATGAAAACACTTTTTCCTTACGTTTGTGCGATAACTCTTCCGATAAATTTTTTCGTGCGATTGTCCTAATGTTTGCACCCTTTTAAATTTGCCGTTACATAAAGTTTTATATATGGAAATGTGCGCAATTTCATGCACAATACAATAAAAAACAACCCATGGTTGTATCTTTTATCAGTTTTAAAATATTTTCATATAAATAACGTTAAGTGCAAAAAATTTCAACTTTCGGGTCAACTTTGACTCTACCGAAATGGTAGAAAAACGCAATTGTAAGCTAAAACTCTTATATTCTATTATATTCAATCATTTACCTTCATTTTGCAATGACTTGGAAGTCTCTAGCACAATATTTCGATTTATGGTGAATTTATGAAAAAAAAAACATTTTCCTTACGTCCGCAGCGTAACTCTTCCGAAAAAAATCATAATTTTTTCGTGCGATTGTCGAAATGTTTGGACCATTTAAAATTAGCTGTTACATAAAGTTTTATATATGAAAATGTGCGCAATTTTATGTAGAATACAACTAAAAATGATTGAAGGTTGTAGCTTTTTCTTTTTTTTTTGAAATATTTGCATATAAATCATGATAAATAGAAAAAAAAACCACCACGTTCGGTGTCAAATTTGACTCTACCAAAATAGTTGAGAAACGCAATTGTAAGCTAAAACTCTTACGGCCTAGTAATATTCCATCATTTTTCTTCATTTTGAAACAAATTTGAAGTCTCTAAAACAATATTGTGATTTATGGTGAATTTTGAAAAATATATTTACCTTCACTCCACGCGCCGATTCGCGCCGCAAAGTCCTCCGAAATACGTACATCGCATTATCCTAATATTTGCTCCTTTTCATATTAGCCTTTTTATAGAGTTTCATATATCAAAATGTGTGCAAATTCATGAAAAATGCAATAAAAAATAATTGAAGGTTGTAGCTGTTTCCATCTCCGAAATATGTGCATATAAAAAAAATATATATATAAAAATTTCAACATTCGGTCAAATTTAACTCTTCCGAAATGGTCGAAATCTGCAATTCTAATCTAAAAACTCTTACAGTATCGTAATATTCAATCATTTGTCTTAATTTTGAAACAAATTGGAAGTCTCTAGAACAATATTTAGAATTACGGTGAATCTTTGAAAATAACATTTTTTTACGTCCGCGCGTTAAGAATTCGTACATCATTTTGTGATAGTATTTTTCCGGTGTTGCTTTTATTGTTTTACTATGTATTATATATCAAAAAGATAGCAATTTAGTATACAATACAGCGAAAAAAAAAGTAACTCGTTAGCTTTGACCGTTTTTTTTGCACAGCGTGATTTGAATTTTTTTTTTCTTTTTTTCGCTACCATATATCGCATTATTTACATATGATAATGATATTATTTTTCATTTCTGACGATTGCATACTAAACTTCAGGCAATGAAAAAAAAAAAGAGCCAAAAATGAACTCTTAACTCTCAAACTAAGCGCGCTGTGATTTTTTGAAAAAAATTATTTTTTTTTCCGCTTCCGCGCTCACTCCAAACCGGCGCCGGCATACAGGAGAGGTTTTGATTTTTAGGGCTTCGGCGTAAGAGGGTTAAGGTGGGCTTCCCCTTTGATTTTTTATGAATATTTTTGAAATATTCAAAATCTGGTTAAATGGCCGGAAGACATGAGCAACACCTCTGTTATCTTGTGGCCAAAGCATTTTTTCGAAATATTAAATTAATGGGGTTTGGCCCCGCCCCCTTCACACTGTGACGTAGGGCTGACGTTTGGCTCCTAATGACTACGTATTGTCATTGTGTCCTTTATCCGCCATTTATTAATTATTTTGATATTGCAATACACCCCCTGAACACCTGAATTAGCCCTAATCCCAATTAGCCCGAACAACTCTCAATTACCCATCCCACTAGTGGGAAATTTGTTTTTAACAGTCAGCGTTGCCAACGCTGCAGGTAAAAACTTCCTTGAGTTACCATCACAGACGGTTGGCAACGCTGGTGCAGGTGTGTGTCGTTACTCTTATCTTCCTCAATTGCTTTTTGTTCGCGCCGTGGGAAGGTTGTTGACCTTCCGCAGCGTGAGTTTGATCCTTGCCCGACTCTCTCGGATGGTTACAATTATTGACGAAGAACGCAAGAATTACGGGATTTGGTTTTTGTTTGGATTGGATTGATATACAGATATTATGGATAAGACTTCTCTTCTACCCTCCACCTCAGCACCGGCAGTTTTGACTCCGTCTTTGATCTCTCCGACGTCGGCAGAGGCCACTGCACATCGCTCCTGCTCTTCCTGCAAGAGACGTATGAGTACTCTGAGATACGATAGACACTATATGCCAGGTATGTAGGAAAATTAAATGCGAGTGGAAAACGCGGTGTGAAGAATGTTCAAGCTGGACAGTTGAAGAGATGGAGGACTACATCCGACATCGCACGTTTCGCTAGCCAGTAAAGGTAAAGGGTAAAGTAAACGCAAAGTAGAAATTCAGCGTCATCTTTAGGATCGCAAGCTCCTATACAACAACCGAAGGAGTTAGCTAGTGCTGAGGTAGTAAAACAGATAGAAGATAGGATAGCAAATAGGATGGCAAAATTAATTACGAGTCTTTTCCAACAATTTGCTGATGAAAATGCTAGTAGTGTTAGGATGTCTAATCATGATTCTCTTTCAGCTCCCCTGCCTGTTCCAGAACCAGCCCTAACGGGTGCTGA
This sequence comes from Macrobrachium nipponense, assembly GCF_015104395.2. NCBI lineage: Eukaryota > Metazoa > Arthropoda > Malacostraca > Decapoda > Palaemonidae > Macrobrachium > Macrobrachium nipponense. The sequence continues at coordinate 5,024,420 of NC_087207.1, forward strand.
GGGTAATGAAGAACCACAAGCCTCCAAGTGGGCAGGTTCTGTTGGCCCCTCGGCGCGGAGCAGGCAGTGAAGGACCCCCCACCTACAACCCCCTAGTAGTTTTGATAATCTTTAATTTGGAAAATTTTAGCCAGGATCAGGGAATAGGGGTGACTAAGACGATAGGGTCCGAGTTGGGTATTGAGGACAAGCTTGCGAGCGTGCAGAGTCGTTCTCCTGGACGGACATCAAGTCTGAGTTCGTTGGCATCCAGCCTTAAGGCAGACATTTCACCGTCTTCTCTTCTGTTCAGGACACAAGTAAAGTTTACGGTTCCGAAAGTGCGGGATCCTGTTCCTCTAGCTGTCAACTATCCTCCCTATGTCTCAGAAGATCCTACTTCACCTTCCCCTGTATCTGTCTTCCCTACCCCTTCTTCTAGTAATGCGGATCAAGGAGCCCCCCCCTTCGGGTGTTCTAAAGGGTTCACGTAGTAGTCGGATCGACTTGGCAGAGAAAAACGTAGATCTTTTGGGCCTCTCTAAAGGCTATAGGCTTTTGATTAAAGGTTGCATTATCAATGGTATTATGAACATTAGAGATTACGTGACACAAGAATGTCCAGAATTTTTGGAGGACATGCTTCAAGACTTTCAAGGAGGGTCAGAATCAGTGTATTATATGTCCCTTGAGAGAGTCTCATGCCGCCTCCGGGTCGTCCGCAGTTCCTTCTTCCGCTCCCACACCCTCTGCTTTGCCACTGTTAGCTTCCTCTATGACTCCTTCTTCTTCTCTTGCTTTTCCTGCGGCTCGCACACCTTCCACCTTTCCTACATCTTCATTCCTAAGCCTTCCTTCGTCTCAGGTAAATTTACCAGTTCCAACTTTTCCGTCGTCTTCGTCTTTCTCTCTTACTCCCGCAGTACAGTCGGCTTCGGTAAGGGGTATCTCCGGTCAGAGAGGAAAAACACGGACTTACGTAAAAAAACGTAACAGGAGTTCCGGGTCCTAATCAGTGGCTTATGCAGGATTCCTCTCTCCCGCAGCATTCGGTAGCTCAGAAGGCAGCGGATATATCTCAGGCGTTTCAGGTAACACAAAGTTCCGACATACGCGTTTCTGCCTCACCTAGTCGGGAAGCATCACGTTTGAGCGATGTACAGCTGTCAGCTTCGACGTTTACTGCTGCGGACTCTCCTGGAGTAGCCTCTTCCCCTTTCATTCTTCCCTCCTCTTCCTCGATCCAGTCACATTCGGTTTCGCTCACTTTTCCTTCAGCAAGATATAACACAGTAGGTTCGGTCCCAGACAGGTTTCTTTCGCACCGAAACAGGGGGGTTTCTCCCCAGGACTTTTCAACTCTTCCACCTCTTTCAGGGGGTACTATTGCTCCAGAGACGGAAGGGCAGCAACCAGGTTTAATTGGTAAGCTAGCAGACTTTTCATCGTTGCATGGACTGCACTCTGGCCCTCCTCCGCCTTCTTTGGCCCCAAACCGTTCGGCGGCCGCGGAAGAGGAATCGATTCCCGAACTTCGGGATATTCCGGTTGACTTGGGCTGTCCTCTGGCCAATAGCAATGATTATAGGCATATGCTGGATTATGTGACTAAGCGCTAGTGAGTATTTAACATTTTGTTGTATCATGGATTTGCTCAAAGATCAGAGTTATTGTATGTAGTGTCTTACCGAACAATTATACAGCCGTGATTTCCACGAGCGGCAGGAGACTAAATTCAAATTTAACGTGTAGGCGTCGCCAACACTGGTGGTGAAGACGTCATCTCCCTCCACTCGCGGGAGAACCAGGTACAACTGCCCAGGTGAATCCAATTCTTTTCCTGCTGGCGTCCGGTGAACATCGGTGGTCGGTGCGGTTGGATGACTTTGCTTCGCTTTTTTTTTCTAGTGGATTTGATCTTCGGAATTGGTGAAGTACTCTTTTTAGGCATTGTTGTTAATTTGAATACTATTTAGGCGTTGCCATGTCGGATTCTAGTCCGTCGGGAGTTAGGTTTTGCATCTCAGGATGTAAAACTAGATTATCCAAATTAGAGTATGATTCTCACACTAAATGTGTTAAGTGTAGGGGACAGGTTTGTTCAGCAGATCGAACATGTAACGAGTGTAGTGATTGGACTGATTCTCAATGGAAGTTTTTTAGTTCATACTCGGAGAAATTAGCGAAAGACAGAATTAGGAAAGTAGCGCTTAGGGAAAGTAAGCTTAGCCTTCTGCTTCTTTCTTGCTACGGCATCTGTTCCTTCTGTTTCTCCTCAAATTGTTATGTCTCCTTTAACTACACCTCCTATTCCTTCTCCTAATCCCACTTGTCCGGCTTCCCGTGTAGTTTCTTCCGACACCATTGCCAGTCTTGAATCGAGGTTCGATCAGAAATTTTCGGTACTAGCGAATACGGTTATGCAACTTGGTAATTCGGTTAAGACATTTTTGGAGAAAGCAGTTTCAGGTAAGAGTGTAGTTGAGGGTGTGTCTGTCTGTCCTGACATGTCTCCTAGACAAAGGTCACTGTCCAGCTCCCCCGCATCGGGGAGAAGACATACCGGAAGTCCAAGGGAGGCGATCGGGAGTTGCCCACAGACAGGCGCCCCTCTCGTTGAACCTGTTGCGCCTCAACAGGACTCGGTTAAGCGTTGGAAAGGTGTTGTGGTTAGACGCCTTTCAACTGATTCTAGCGATTCGTCTCCGGTCGCGCGGCGCTCTTTGCGAGATTCGCCCGTTTCGCGTCCCTCAAAGAGGCGTTCAGGCGCCGATTCTTCGCCGCCTCCAGTCAAGCGGTATAAGGAGCCTGAGAGTAGTGTTTGCGCCACGGCCGTTAGCGGCTCGTTCGTCGCCTCAATCTGTTCCTTTTTCGGCTCCATCTACTAGTAGAGGTTGTGGTAGCGCTGTAGCTAGCCGTTCTAAGGGTGTTTCATTAGGCGCTTTCTCGTCTGTTACGCCTGTTTCGCCTCGAATTACAGCTGCTCCGAGCGAGGCGCAAGTAGTTCCTCCTCCTGTAGAACATTTAGGCTCTTCCAAGCCTCCGTTAACTGTTTTTGATTCGTCTTTGGTGCCTTTGCGCAAGCAGTTAGAGATGTTAACCAATTGGATGAATGAATCCAAGGGTGGTTCGAAGCCTTCAGATCCGGTTGTAGTCCCGTCTACTTCTTCGGCTGTATCAGAGAATGAGGAAGAGGTAGAGGAGGAGGATTCACATCACCTTTTGTGTTATTCACGTCTCCTTAGGTTTCACATTCCGATACATCGCGAATCTCGGAAGTACTTGAGGTTCATGTTCGAAGGCAAGGTGTTTCAGTTTCGGGCGCTTTGCTTCGGACTGGCGACCGCTCCTCAAGTTTTCACCAGGGTTCTATCCCGATAGGAAGCTGGCTGCACATATTAGGAGTAAGAATCTCCTCTATCTGGACGATTGGCTTCTCCGGTCGGAATCAGAGAGTCGGTGCATGAAGGACCTTGGAACAACTCTGGATCTTGCCAGAAAGTTAGGAATTCTGGTCAACAATCAGAAGTCCCAGTTGGTTCCATCTCAGAGCATCCTTTATTTGGGGGTGACTCTGAATGCTCAAGTTTTTCAGGCTTTTCTGTCCCCGAAGAGGGTCCAAGGCTGCCTGGAGACAGTTCAGGAGTTCTTGGACAAAAAGGTAAGTTCTGCCAAGCAGTGGATGAGGCTCCTGGGCAAATTGACGTCAGTGGAGAAATTTGTGACGTTGGGAGACTGCACATGAGGCCTCTGCAGTTTTTTCTGAGAGCCTCTTGGTGCAGGAAGACGCAACCGGACTCGATTACCTTTCCTGTCACAGTCCAAATAAAAGAGGACCTAAGGTGGTGGCTGTCTCGGGCAAGATTGGAAGAAGGGTTAGATTTACGACCCATCCTCCCGAACCTACAGTTCTTTTCCGACGCATCGGACACAGGTTGGGGAGCCCTGCTGGGAAATCACCGTGCTTCAGGAGCTTGGTCGGAGAAGGAGAAGAAGTTCCACATAAATGTAAAGGAACTATTAATAAACATTACCTTAATATAATTTATCTAGCCCTAAATCCCCAAAAACCGCACCAAAATTTACCACATTGGCAACCCTGTTACCTCCTATTCTGTCCGCCAGTTGGCAACACTGTCGTTGACAGATACGAAAAACCTTCCCTCAAATCAGTTGTTAACGAGCGCCCGTGTTGTTTACATCACGGCCGCTCTTTATAAATTTCCTTAAACATTTTTGTGCCTTTAAAGCTTCATTATTTGTTAAATGAGACTTTATATGAATTACACTCACGCATTACATCACGAAATAGTGAATTAACTTTGATTTCTGTAGTGGTTCTTATCTTAAATTACGAACTTTTGCGCGACCCGGAACTACTGACCTGTCCAATTCTACAATGGATTACAAGAAATTACGATGCTTCCTTCTGCCAGCAACTCAGGAACTGCCCGGTTTGTGGGACAAGGATGAGTAGCAGGGAGTATGAACCACATGACATTTGTAGCTCTTGTCGTGGACAGGTTTGTGACTTGACTTCTGTTGTGACGTATGTAAGCCCTGGTCTGACGAGGATATGACTGCTTATATGAAACGCCAAACAATCTTGCAGCGTAAAAGATCGGTTTAAGGAGAAAAAGAAATCGATTGCTAGAACTGTATCTAACGAATTCTTTGACTTGGGCGCTCATGATTCTGGCTCTTCGGTTTCGGTATCGTACGACTCCGACTCCGAATTAATTGATGCTTTGCCCCTGTACAACCGGTAATTAGTGAAGTTATTTCTGATGTAGATTCGAAGATTTTGGCAATGGAAACTACCTGGAAACAGAATTTTAAGAAAATTACAGCTTAGTCTAGATAGAGATATTTCTGCTAAGTTTAACAATCTGTCAGAGAATTTTCAAGAAGCCTTTACTAGAATGTCTAACACACTTTTAGATTCATTTTCAGCTCCTCGTCAGGTACCTGTCGACAGCACCATGGGTAACGGTGCGACAGATACCCCGCTTGTGAACCCCGTCGTGGCGAAGGCCTAGGGGGGATCCGGTCCGGGCAGGTGCCTAACGAATCTTTACCCAACGTGTCCCCTGTTAGTCCCGTAACAGTGCCAAAGGGGGGCGCTATTTAGGAGAAGGGGGGAGGGATATTAGTGTCAGACCTAAGATAGCTAGTCGTCAGGATTTTACTTCAGAGGAAGTTTCTAAGTTAGGATCTGACGATGATGATGATGATGACGCGGATTCGTGTGATATTGATGTTTCCTCGAATGGATGTCATGATGTAGAATTCAAGAAACTTTTTGATTTAATTTTGAGTTTTCTTCCTCAGGCGAGGCCTAAAGAGCAGAAGCAGCCTCCGCCTCGTTGTATTACAGAAGGGATTTTTCTTGACGGTCCTTCCCGGTCACGGGAATTTTTACGTTTTTCCCTTTGCCCAGAGGTTCGCGAGAGTGAGGCCGGACGTTGCCGCTAAACTTTCGAAGGTGATCGGGGAAGGGAAGAGGAAGCTCTCTTCTCTTCTACGACACCGGAGAGGAGTTTACCAGGTGGCGGATGATTCTTCATTCTCTCGACCCCCACGCCAAATCCTGATTTTGTTCCGACTTTCAAGTCAACCCTTGCCTTCTAAGGCTTCGGTCTCTGTCTCAATTGAAGATTTTATTGCTATGGAGGCTGTTATGAGCTCCTTACAAGAAGCTCAATCCTTCAATATGTGGGTCCTCGGAGGGCTTTTAATGTATATCAAGGACTCCGGGTTTGTTCCTCCTGATGCTCCTCTTTTTGAGAAATTCTGCTCATCCATTTCAATCGCTTCTGTACATCAGAACGAGCTTGCTGCTTCAATGCAGGCCTTTCTTGTTTCTCTAAGGCGTAACCTGTATTTGTCGCAGTTACCCTCCTCTGTATCGGAGATTCAGAGAACCCGTCTGTTGTCCTCTTCTCCTTTTGGCGATTTTCCTTTTCGATATTTTTGTGCTTTCTGAGGTTTTGAAGGAACATCAAGGTGATGCCTCTTCCCAAGCTCACTGGGCCTTATCAAGAGCTTTTTCCTCTGGTCTTCCTCCCGTTCCTTCAAGGAGTAAGCGTAAGTTTAGGACCAGATCTGTACCTTCTGCTCCAGCCCAACAACCTCCTTCTGGCTCTTTTTTCCAGAGTACATCTCAGCTTGCTGGTGCCTCTTCTTCATCCTCTGGTGCTCACCCTTTGAAACGCGGGAGAGGTTCTTGGCGTGGCTCTAAGGGCAGAGAAAGAGCTCAACCTCCAGGAGGACCTTCTTCTTCTTCTTCTTCTTCCTGGTCTCTGCGTAAGAATTTTCGGAAGTAGGAGTCATCACCTCGCCTGGAGACCACAGTAGGAGCTTGTCTCTCCCCGCCATTGGCAGCTTGGCAGGGGAGAGCGGTGGATGCTTGGGTGGTGGAGGTCCTGAAGGAAGGTTACGAGATCCCTTTTGTTTCCAGACCTCCACTTTCCAATCGTCCTCTCGAGTTCAGCAGTTATTCCCCTCACTCAATCAGGGTCAAGCCTTGGAGAAGGAGCTTTCGGCCCTCTTGGAGAAGGATGCCATAGAGCGAGCTCCTCCTTCTCCCGGGTTTTACTCTCGGATGTTTGTAGTTCTAAAGGCCTCGGGTGCCTGGCGCCCCATCATACATCTTTCGGTTTTGAACAAGTTCATTCTAAAGTCCAAGTTCAGGATGGGAGACGGTCCAGACTGTTCTTTCATCCGTCAGGAGGGGGGACTGGATGATTTCCATCGATCTGCAGGATGCTTATCTGCAAATCCCCATCCATCCAAGAAGCAGACCTTACCTTCGGTTTTTTCATGGACTCGGGAGTTTTCCAGTTCAAGACCCTTTGTTTCGGCCTCACCACTGCTCCACAGGTCTTTTCTCGGGTGATGGCTCCTGTTTCAGCTATTCTGCATCAGTTAAACGTAAGGATGCTTCGGTATCTGGACGATTGGCTAGTCCAGGCCGAATCTCTAGAGAAATGTCTCCGGTCGAGGGAGATAGTTCTGTCTCTTTGTGTCGAGTTGGGCATTCGTGTCAACTTCGACAAGTCCAATCTAATCCCTTGCCAGTCATGACTTATCTGGGGATTGTTTTTGAATTCCCAGATTTTGAGGGCTTCTCCCGCTCAGAAACGGATAGACAAGCTTCTGAGTCTGATCGAAGAATTTTTGTCCTCCGTAACGCAGCCAGTTTCTCTTTGGAGGTCTTTCCTGGGCCATTTGTCATCCCTCATCCAACTGGTTCCCGGAAAGGTGGGCGGTCTCAGAATGAAGGTCCCTTCAGTCCGACACTTCGCCAGTCATGGGATTTTCGTGTCCGAGGACACGATAGTCGCTTCTTCTCCACAAAGTCGGAAGGATCGCCGTTGGTGGATGCAAGTTCACCGCCTCAAGTCAGGGACATCTCTTCTTTCGGTTCCTCCGGACCTAATGTTTTGGTCAGACGCCTTGGATCAAGGTTGGGGCGCACACCTGGGCTTCGAAGCCGCTTCGGCCTTTGGTTAGAGGAGGAGAGGAGCATGTCAATAAATTGGAGGGAACTGAGGGCAGTGTACCTAGGCCTTCTTTCATTTCAGGAACAACTGTTGGAGTCGGTTGTCGCGATCTTTGTCGACAACACCACAGCAGTCTCGTACTTGAGAAACCAAGGCGGCACACAGTCGGATCTTCTCACTCAAGAAGCCCGATCAATCCTGTGTTGGGCAGAAGACAGGGGGATTACGTTGGTCCCTCAGTTTATCCTGGGCCATCACGACGTTTAGCAGACGCCTTGTCGAGACCGAACAAAGTTCAAGGGTCGGAGTGGACACTTTGCCAGGAAGTCTTCAACAGCCTCAGGAAGAAATGGCCTGTCACAGTCGATCTGTTTGCCACCCCACTGAATTTTCGGTGCCAGATATTCTTCGCCCCTTACCAGACTCCTCAGAGTGCCGGGACAGACTCTCTTTTGCAGGACTGGGAGGGACTTCAAGCCTATGCTTTTCCTCCGTTCTCTCTGGTGAGGTCAGTCCTCAACAAAGTGAGGGCAACCAAGCGTCTGGGATCTCACCTTGATCGCCCCCTTCTGGCCACAGAAGGAGTGGTTTCCCGACCTTCTGGAAGCACTGGTGGAACCCCCCATTCGCCTGCCAGAGAGACCAGATCTTCTCAAACAACCCCATTTTCATCGGTTCCATCAGAGGCTCCACATGCTTCATCTTCATGCCTGGAGACTGTCAGGAGGTTCTCCAAGCACGAAAGGTTCTCCTCCAGAGTGGCGCGACAGTTGGCTCTTGCCAGGCGGCAATCAACCAGAGTAAATTATCAGGCTAAATAGTCGGTTTACAGACGTTTCTAGACCTTCCTTACCGAAAGTAGCGGCGTTTTTAGTTCATTTACATCATGACAGGGCCCTGTCACCTTCGTGCATTAAGGGTTATAGGTCTATGCTTTCCTATGTTTTTAAGGCAAGGCTTCCTGAGATCTCTTCATCTTATGTCATTAGAGATTTACTTCGATCTTTTTCCCTATCTCGACCCAGGCCGCAGTGTTCGCCTCCGACATGGGACGTTAACAAAGTCCTTCAAGCCTTAAGGTTCCCTCCGTTTGAGCCTCTGAATTCTGCCAAATTTAGGGACCTCTCTTCTAAGACACTCTTCCTTGTCTCACTGGCTACAGCCAAGAGGGTGGGTGAACTGCAAGCACTCTCTTTTCTGGTTGCCAGATCTGGACAAGACATGATTTTGTCATACCTTCCTGAATTTGTCGCAAAGACTGAATCGTCTGATAATCCCATTCCCAGGTTTTTCGTACTGAAGTCGCTGGTCGACTTTGTTGGTAATTTAAATGAGGAATTAGTTCTTTGCCCTGTTAGGGCGCTCTCATGTTATTTACGCCGCACGAAGGACATTCAGGGTCGTCCCCGTCATCGTGTTTGTTTCACCCCGAAATGTCAAGAGACCTATTTCAAAGAATGGTGTATCCTTTTTTCTCAGAGATCTGATCGTTAAAACTGGTGGTTCGGCTGCTGGGGAAGACCAGACGCCGAGAGCACACAGTATTAGAGCAGTTGCTACATCAGTAGCTTTATGAAGAACGTCTCAGTCACCAAGGTGCTTGAGGCGGCGACTTGGCGTTCTAATTTCGTTTTTGCCTCTTTTTTTTACTTGAGGGATTTTTTACCCTCTAGTTCTAGGCGACCCCTTCGTTCTTTGGGCCGTTGGTGATGGCAGACAGGTCGTCAGACAGGAGAATTAGGTAGTCTTCCTGTTTTACGTTTGGTTGCTACCTGTATATTATTCATTAATTTTTGTTTTGTTGTATATATTTTTTGTTTTTGTATTATAACCCATGGCAGTTTTTGACGTAGTTATAATGGGAATTAGGCCAGTTTTGGTATTTAGGTGTTTTTGATGACAAGGACTGACTGCTTGGCAACTCATGCTGCTTCCATTTTCAGTGTGAAATGGTTCCAGCCACTGGGTTGTCGGCACTGGCGACTACGCTTCTCCCAGAGTCGATGCTGACCCCTAGGACTAGCCACTGGTTCGCTTGTCCCCTGACTGGACTCCCGCTTCTTCCACTGTCCTGGACAGGGAATTAGTCGATGGATCGTCTGCTGTCATCTGGTGACTCGCTCACCATCTACTTTTTGTCTCACCTGTCTTCTCGGAGTCAGACACTCGTGTGAGATCAGGCGACATTTAGTAGCCCTGAGTTTCTTGTTGACGAAGTCGGTTGCGTGATACACCCCCGATGATCGTGTAACACGAGACCAGGTTGGACTGTCAGGCATTCGTCCTTCGGGACTGAATCGCCTTTTTGCTCCGCGCTCCCTTTCTCTTGGCACCCCCAGGGGGAAAGCTCGAGTTAGGAGTTGCTCATGAGCCGATTCGTTGCTGGCGACTTCGGGCTGCGTTGATACACCCCCAAGGTTTGCTTAGCTTTGAATCGCCCAGGACAGTCCAGACACTCATCCTTTAGGGAAAGAATAGTGCTTGATAGTCTTCAGGGTGCAGCCTTGCTGTCCGCAATTCGTCTGACTGGTCACCTGGTCGGGCACCTGACTTTAGTACAGACGGACTGACTATGCACTTACTCCTTGTCCTGTGCTACCTCAGTTGGTGGCATTATGGTAGGAGACTTTGAGTTGTTAGTATCTTTGACCTTGGGTTGAGTTTTGACTGCCTATGATATATATTTCTTTGTTTGTTTTCTCCTATTCTGTCAAGGAGGGGAAATTGTATTCAGATTCCCTCCTCCTTTTCAATGTGGTTAATCGGGCTAGATAAATTATATTAAGGTAATGTTTATTAATATGGAATTTTTATTCTAAAATTAATATTAATAATACTTACCTGTATAATTTATCTAGTCCCACCCATCCTACCCCACGATCTGCCTATCACAACTGATTTGAGGGAAGGTTTTTTGTATCTGTCAACGACAGTGTTGCCAACTGGCGGACAGAATAGGAGGTAACAGGGTTGCCAATGTGGTAAATTTTGGTGCGGCTTTTGGGGATTTAGGGCTAGATAAATTATACAGGTAAGTATTATTAATATTAATTTTAGAATAAAAATTCCATTTTAGCAATTTTCCTGGGGCTCAGACAGTTTCGGAGCTTAGTAGAAGGTCAGGTAGTGGCAGTGCATTCCGACAACTCCACGGCTCTCTCGTACGTGCGGAAACAGGGGGGGACTCAGTCTTTCTCTCTGTACGAAGTGGCCAAGGATCTCCTCCTGTGGACAAACGAAGCGAATGTTCAGCTAGTCCCGAGATTTGTTCCGGGAAAGATGAACGTCCTGGCAGACGAGCTAAGCCGTCAACAGCAAGTGTTACCTCTGGAGTGGACTTTGGACGACAAGATTTGTCAGAAACTTTGGCGCCTTTGGGGACGACCGTCCATAGACCTGTTTGCGACGTCAAGGAACAACCGTCTTCCTCTCTTTTGTTCTCCAGTTCCAGATCCTCTAGCTTGGTCGGTGGACACAATGCTGCTGGATTGGTCGGGTCTGGAAGCTTATGCATTCCCTCCGTTCGGTCTAATAAGAGAGGTGCTGAACAAGTTCATGTCGCACAGCAATGTAACACTGACATTAATCGCTCCCTTTTGGCCCAGGAAAGAGTGGTTCCCGGACCTTCTCCAGTTGTTGGTAGACTTCCCCAGACTTCTTCCTCCAGAGAAGTGGCTTCTCAAACAACCTCACTTCAAGAGGTACCACCAAAACCTGTCCGCTCTAGCTCTTGACAGGGTTCAGACTGTCCGGAATCTTGTCAGAGCGAAAGGGTTTTCAAGAAGAGCTGCAGAAGCTATCGCTCGTTGTAGGAGAGAGTCTTCTAACAAACTCTATCAAGGGAAGTGGAGAATCTTCAGAGAGTGGTGTAGAGGTGCTAAAGTCTCTACTTCTGCGACCTCTTTAACAGAAATAGCAGATTTTCTTCTATTTCTTATGGGAGTCTAAAAAAAAAACTGGCTCCTTTCTACGATCAGAGGGATATAGAGCCATGCTTTCTTCGGTTTTTCGACATCGGGATTTGGATATTTCCTCCAATCCAGATCTGTCGGACCTCATTAGGTCTTTCGAAACCACTAAGCTCCCGCAGGATACAGTGGCTTGGAACTTAGATGTGGTGCTTACGTTCCTCATGGGGCCACCGTTTGAGCCTTTGAAGTCGGCTTCACTCAGGAACTTGACTAAGAAGACTTTTTCTTATTGCACTAGCTTCTGCAAAGCGTGTCAGCGAATTGCACGCTATAGACAAAAGAGTCGGTTTCTCTCAAGGCAATGCTGTGTTTTCGGTATCTTTGACCTTTTTAGCCAAAAACGAGAATCCGTCTAATCCTTGGCCGAGGAGTTTTGTGGTTAGAAACTTATATGATTTGGTTGGACATGAGGAGGAAGAAAGGCTCTTATGTCCAGTCAGGGCAATTAAGCAGTATCTTCTTGCCACTAAGGAGGTTAGAGGCCAATCTTCTAAGCTCTGGACATCGGTTCAAAATCCCTCTTGTCCTCTTTCTAAGAATGCTATATCGTTCTTTATTAGAGAGCTTATCAGGGAAGCTCACTCGCAGTCCGAGAACGACAATCTTTCCGTTCTGAGAGTTAAAGCTCACGAGGTTAGAGCAGTGGCAACTTCTTTAGCATTTAGAAAGAATTTATCTCTAGCTTCGATTCTTCAGAGTACATTCTGGAGATCGAATTCGGTTTTTGCGAGCCATTATCTCAAAGAGATAGAAACGGTTTTCGAGAATTGCAGAACGTTAGGTCCGGTGGCGGTTTCTGGCATGGTGTTGGGAGAAACGGCACAGGGGTCGTCACCTCTATGCTAACTTTTCGCCTTGAAATAGGTTGTCGAGTTCAAGGGAAGCTGGGGGTACTGAGTACCTGGGATACTCACCAGTCTGTTAGGTCAGATTTTATAATGGTTGGGTATTATAATAGTTTTTAATCTGGTGCTTGGTTGAAAACAATGTTTTTTGGTATGATTGAATTGCTGGTCTTAGCCCAGGGCAAGGGCAATCTTTGTTGTTACTATCCTCTGTCAGTCAGCCTTGACTCGCTTGAACTACGGAAGGATTCCACTCCTGTAGAAGCTAACTTTGGTCAAATTCCAATTCCTCTACAATAGTAAGAAGAGCACCGACCAGAGGCAGTAACAATCTGCTGTAGCTCTCTTACAAGGTAAGGTACAACAGACACCTCGAGTGTTTACTGGTATTGTAATAAATGTAACCCATTTAGAAATACTAGTGGTCCACTGAATCCCACCTTCCCATCAATGTGTAATCAGCTGTATAATTGTTCGGTAAGACACTACAATAAAAATGAAATTTTCATTAGTAAAATGAAGTTTTATTGTATACTTACCGAACAATTATGATTATACCCACCCTCCTCCCCTTAGGTGGACGGATGGGCAGAAAGAATTGGATTCACCTGGGCAGTTGTACCTGGTTCTCCCGCGAGTGGAGGGAGATGACGTCATCACCACCAGTGTTGGCGACGCCTACGCGCTAAATTTGAATTTAGTCTCCTGCCGCTCGTGGAAATCACGGCTGTATAATTGTTCGGTAAGTATACAATAAAACTTCATTTTACTAATGAAAATTTCATTTTTTTCCACGAGTGCCAAAAAAAAACACTTCTTGACCTTTACGGCCATTTTTCTTAGTTTTCACTTTTTTGCACTTCAAACGCTAACTATTTTTTATTTGTAGGCCAATTTTAAAGTTAATTATACCATTGGAAAGAGGAAAGAAAGGCAAATATTTTTTGGGGGCTAGATTTTTTCTTATGTTGACGAGGAACTCGTGATACCAAATCAACAAAATTTGAGGGGGAAAATTCCCCCTCGCCCTCCATCCAAAAAAAGCAAAAAATGGAAAATCTGTTCACAACATTGGTTTTCTACTATGATATACTTTCTGTGTATAAAGCCGCATTGCAATAGCTCTAAAAATGAAGGAAGAGTTACATTTTTTATTTTTTTTATTTTTTCAATAAAAACAAAAATAATCATTCGATCACTCTTGAAACTTTTTTTTGGAACATCACCTTATATATACTATATTTATAACATATAATAATTTCATAAAAATCGGAGCATTGTTTCGATATAAGCGGACGCCCCCCTTAAAGGCAATCCTGGTTTAGCGCCATAAAATTGATGATATACAACGCCATAAAATTGATGATATACAACGCCATAACACGCCAAGTTCTGGTTATTGGTGCCATAAAACGTCATTAATAGTGTTATGGCGCCATAACATACCACCTAAAGGAGGTGTCATCAACCAGTTATTGGTGCCATTAACCGCACATCAGCGCCATAAATCACCAAGTTTCAATTCATGGCATTTTTCGTTTATCAGCACTGCCGAGAATGGAAACCCCACAGAGAACTGGAGACTGCCTGCAGTAGTCTTTTTCCTAGAGCTAGAGTGAAGAGTACAGGCAATCCCCGAAACTTGGTGATTAATGGCGCCAATAGCCTGTCAGGTATTTTCATACAATCAACTTACCTGTCAGATATATACATAGCTAAGACTCCGTCGTCCCCGACAGAAATTCAAATTTCGCGCCACTCGCTACAGGTAGGTCAGGTGATCTACCTGCCTGCCCTGGGCGGCAGGACTAGGAACCATTCCCGTTTTCTATCATATTTTCTCTATCGCCGGTGGTATCAACATTGTTGTTACTACCTCCTGACTAGAATTTGCTTATCAAGGCAATTGATCTTCTTTCATCGGACTTTTTGGTGACGTACCTGGATCGTTGTTTTGGCATTCGTTACTGTGGACTGGATTTGGACTTGCTTTTGATTTTTCTACAAGAATGTCTGATTCAAGTGTTAGTGTGAGAGTGTGTGTGAATGTAGGCTGTAAGGTGAGGATACCGAAGGCTTCGGTTGATCCTCACACTGTATGCCGTAAATGTAGAGGTTTTGAATGTTCTTTGACTGACACCTGTCATGAGTGTGAGAGGTTGAGTGTTGAGGAATGGAAGACTCTAACTTATTATTTGAAGAAGTTAGAGAGGGATAGAATTAGAAGGGCTGCATCTAAGGGTCCGGGTAGTACAAGGCCTATTGAGCCTTTTCATGATTCTAACTCTTCTGCAAACCATGCATTTGATTCTCCTTCTTTATCAGGGCCCTCACAAGCTTTGCATTCAGATTCAGCCTCGGAAATCGCTGATCTGAAGGCTACACTTCATAGGATGAAATCCAAAATGGCTGCCATGAAAGGTAAGGATAGTGAAAGTGACGTATTTAGTGAAGTGAGTGCCCCCAGTGTTGTGGAGGGGGCGTCTGACCGTCTCTGCGACGCTCCCAGGCCTAGACCTCTTTCAAGCTCCCAAGCCCAGAGGAGAAGAAAAGTCGAAAGCCTTACGGAGGTTGTGGAGAATCCCCATCGGTCAGGCGTCCCTTCAGCAGGCTCTGTAGCTCAACAGACTGCTCAGGACACCGCTATAGAAAAAGCGTCCTCCGAGTGTTTCTCGTCGTCCGCTTCTCCCTCACCTAAACGTGGGAAAGGATTCGGACCTTTCCAGGCCCCTGAAAAGGCACTGGAAAGAGCCTTTGTTTGACTCGGGGTCCCGAACGCTTTTCTGAGGAAGCTCCATCCGAGATCAAGAAGGCGAAGGTGGTTTTGATGTCTCCCTGTTACGACAGTCCGGGTAAAACTCCTTCGGGGTCTCCCTCTCCTGTTGAAGAGGACGCTGGAGAGGCTTCCAAGAGGATACTCTTAGCGGTGCAAGAACAGTTAGCCGCGTTGGTCGGAGTTCTTTCGAAAGATCCTCCTCGTAGGAAGGACGTTAGACTCCCTGTCAAGAAGTCTCGTCTTCTTTCTCCTGCCAGGCGTGAGGCTCCTGTCAGACGTGAGGCGTCTTCTAGGCGTGAGATGTCTTCCGATAACGAGACGTCTGCCAAGCGTGAAGCGCCAGCCAAGCGCGAGATTTCATCCAGACGAGAAGCGTCTTCCAGGATCGAAACGCCAGACAAGCGCGAGCAGCCTATCAGGCGCGAGGATTCAGTCAGACGCGAGGCGCCAGCCAAGCGTCAACCAGTCAGGATTGAAGCGTCAGCCAGGCGCGAGGAGTCAGTCAGGCGCGAAGCGTCAGCCAGGCGCGAGGCGCCAGCCAGGCACGAGACGTCAGCTTTGATGCATAGGGGCTCTGTTCATGATCTTAGCCCCTCTCCAGTTAGGAGTTTGTCTCCCACAGAGAGAGATGTTTGGAAAGACCACCAAGACTTGAAGTTGGATTCTCCTTCTGATCCTTTTATTGAAGAGGACTCAGAAGACGAGGCTCATGGTAGAGAAGGGCTTTCAAACAACAAGGTGTTGACAGCTCTTCTTCTTCAGGAATATGGAGATTCCTTAACTCCTGCCGCTCCTCCTTCTCCGCGCTCCCTCTTTTCTTGCGCCAAGACGCCAAAGTCTTCGTTTTTTTCTGAAAATGAGACCGACTATATCTATGCAGAGAGCTCTCCAGTCTCTGGATAACTGGATGAAAACAAAGAAGGATCTGGTTAGAACTGTCTTCTGTATGCCTCCTGCTAGACTTACAGGCAAAAGAGGTATTTGGTACCAGACAGGGGAGAATATGGGTCTCTCTCTCCCAGCTTCTGCAGAAGCTGATTTTTCCAGTCTGGTAGACGCTTCACGAAGACATGGCCTCAATTCTGCTCGTGTGACTTGGGGTCTTTCTGAGCTGGATCATCTCCTCAAGGGACTCTTCCATGTATTGGAAGTGTTCAATTTCCTGGATTGGTCCCTTGGGGTGATGGCCAAGAAGGCCCATGATTCGGAGGGCCTCGATCCTGATGTACTCCTCTGTATCTTGTCGTGCATAGACAAGGCGGTACAGGATGGCTCAGGAGAAGTCTCCTCTTTATTTGGAGCGGGACTCTTGAAGAAGAGGTCCGTGTTTAGCGCTTTTCTGACAAAAGCGGTGTCTCATTCACAAAGAGCAGCTTTAATGTTTGCTCCCAGGTCTGACTTTCTGTTCCCTTCTCAATTGGTGAGGGACATTTCCCGTTCACTAATGGAGAAGGCGACCCAGGATCTTCTCCTTCAGTCTTCCAGAAAGAAGAGACCAGTAGTAGTGGGAGAGAAGAAAGTGGCGAATACGTCTCTGCAGCCCTTTCGAGGAGGTCCTCCCTCTAGACTCCCTCAAAAAGGAAAGCGCCTGAGAGGAGAGGTAGATCTTCATTCCGTCCCTTTAAAAGGGGAAAGTGATGTACGGATCCTCCAAACACCAGTAGGTGCCAGGCTCCGGGGATTTGCGGAGGCCTGGGCACGCATCGATACAGACGCTTGGTCGATGTCTGTTATAAAGAAGGGATATTACATACCCTTCCAGGACAATCCTCCCCTGACTTCAACTCCGCGGGAATTGTCCGCCAATTACAAGGACCCTGTTCTGAAAGATACTCTTCAACGAATGGTGGATCAGATGTGGGACAAGAGAGCGACAGAACTAGTACTGGATCAAAACTCCCCAGGGTTTTACAATTGCCTTTTCTTGGTTGCGAAAGCCTCGGGGGGCTGGAGACCAGTCCTAGACGTCAGTGCTCTGAACAAATTTGTTCAGAAAGAGAAGTTCACCATGGAGACTTCTGCGTCAGTCCTTGCGGCTCTTCGCCAAGGGGATTGGATGGTTTCTCTGGATCTCCAAGATGCCTATATTTTCACGTCCCGATTCATCCTTCGTCGAAGAAGTACCTCCGTTTCATGACGGGGGAAGGATCTTCCAGTTCAGGGCCTTGTGTTTCGGCCTTTCCACTGCTCCTCAGGTCTTCACAAGCCTGATGAAAAATGTGGCGAGATGGCTTCACCTGAAAGGTGTCAATATCTCTCTGTACCTAGACGACTGGCTCATCAGAGCCAGATCAGAGAGACAGTGTTTGGAGGACCTTGCTTTGACCCTAAATCTGATCAAATCTTTGGGATTACTCGTAAACCTCGAGAAGTCTCAGCTGATCCCCAGCCAGAACTTGGTCTATCTGGGGATTCAGATGGATTCTCGGGGTTTTCGAGTATTTCCTTCTCAAGAGAGACTCGTGAGAGGCTTAGAGAAAGTCTCTCTCTTCTTAAGGAAAAAACGTACTTCGGCGAGGGAATGGTTGAGCCTCTTAGGGACCCTTTCCTCGCTCGAACAGTTCTTTCCTCTAGGAAGACTTCATCTCCGTCCTCTTCAGTTCTTCCTAAAAAGATCGTGGAACATGAAAACAGGACTTCTCTCTGACAGTTTACCCATTCCAGTAGTGATGAGACAACACTTGGAATGGTGGTTGCCCCCACTAAAGGAGAACAAGGGTATTTCCCTGGAGGTTCAGAACCCAAGCCTTGTATTGTTTTCCGACGCGTCGGAAAAAGGTTGGGGAGCAACCTTAGGAAAGAGAGAGGTGTCAGGCACCTGGAATGCAATTCAGGTGTCCTGGCACATAAATTGCAAAGAACTGTTAGCCGTACACCTGGCTCTAAAGAACTTCGAACCTTTAGTGACAAACAGTGTAGTCCAAGTAAACGCGGACAACACCACCGCCCTTGCCTACATTCGGAAGCAAGGAGGGACACACTCGTTTTTTCCCGTACGAGCTCACAAGAGATCTTCTATTGTGGACCTCCCAGAGGAACATCTCCCTCATGACGAGGTTTGTTCAGGGAGTAAGGAACGTGAGGGCAGACAGGCTGAGCAGGAGGAACCAGGTCCTTCACACAGAATGGACCCTCCACTCAGAAGTTTGTCAAAGTCTTTGGTCTCTATGGGGGACTTCTGATGTGGACCTGTTTGCCACGTTCCTCTCAAAAAGACTGGAAGTCTTTGCTCAGTGGTAGAAGACCCCAGAGCTCTAACAGTCGACGCCTTCCTTCTAGACTGGTCTCATGTAGACGTCTACGCATTTCCCCCATTCAAGATTTTGGGACAAGTGCTAAGGAAGTTTGTGGCTTCGAAGGGGACGAAAATTACCCTGATAGCACCCTTTTGGCCAGCTCAAGAGTGGTTCACAGAGGTACTGGAATGGACGGTAGACTTCCCCAGATCCCTTCCAAGAAGGATGGATCTTCTCAGACAACCGCACTTCGAGAGTATCATCAAACCTCCCCGCTCTCGCTCTGACTGCCTTTCGACTATCGAAAGACTTGTCAGAGCGAGAGGCTTTTCTCGCAAGGCTGCAAGCGCGATCGCTAGAGCCCGTAGAACTTCCACTATGCGAGTACCAATCCAAGTGGGAGGTTTTTAGAAGATGGTGTAAGTCGAAGAAGTTGTCCTCCTCCAGTACCTCTGTAACCGAAATCGCCGATTTTCTGTTATTCCTGAGAGAGGAATCACATCTTTCTGTATCCACCATAAAGGGTTACAGGAGTATGCTTTCGGCCGTCTTTAGAAATAGAGGCCTACAGCTTGCAGATAATAAAGATCTACACGATCTTATAAGATCCTTTGAGACCACGAAGTCTAAGAATACATCTCCTCCTAGCTGGAACCTCGATGTTGTTCTGAAGTTCTTGTCCTCGGGAAGGTTCGAACCTCTTCATATGGCCTCGTTTCGAGATTTAACGAGAAAGTGTTTGTTTCTCTTGTCACTGGCGACAGCTAAGAGAGTCAGTGAGCTGCACGCCCTTGATGATAAAGTTGGATTCAAACGAGACTCAGCCATCTGTTCGTTCAAAGCATTGTTTCTGGCAAAGAACGAAAATCCTTCAAATCCCTGGCCTAAAAACTTCGAAGTTAAAGGCTTATCGGGTCTCGTCGGTAGAGAAGCTGAAGGGTCTCTTTGCCCAGTAAGAGCTCTAAAGTTCTACCTGCAGAGGAAGAAACATTTGGGAGGTTCTAGACAAGGTCTTTGGTGCTCTGTTAAGGATCCTTCAAGACCTATGTCTAAAAATGCTTTAGCCTTTTTTGTTAGGAACGTCATTACAGACGCTCACAAAGTCTGCACTGACGACTTTTAAACTCTTGAGAGTAAGAGCACATGAGGTGAGAGCAGTAGCGACGTCTCTCTCTTTTCACAGAAATATGTCGCTAAAGAATATCTTGGAAGCGACATATTGGAGGTGTAACTCAGTGTTTGCATCTCACTATTTGAAAGACGTTCGTGTGACCTACGAGAAATGTTTTTCTCTTGGTCCTTTCGTGTCTGAGGATACGATCCTGGGTATAGGAGCTAACACCGATCCTTAAATGATACGTAATGTCTATTAGATATGTTCTAGACTTTCTGCTGAATAAGTGCAGACGTCGCACTGGCGGCCAGTCACTATTGTTCAGTAAGGAACTCTTGTGATATCTTATTAGATGAGTATCATTATTATTATTATTAATTTTTTTTGTGTTTTGAAAATTGTGTGCGCGTGTGTAAGTTGGTTTTTGAGTTATGGTTGTTGTGAAGAGTTTGGGGATAACTCGGGAAAGAACCAATTTTTTAATACTAACATGGTGGTTAGGATCAGGTGGTCGGGATTGGTTGTGGTTTGCTCCTTCATAAGGTGTATTGTCATATAAGTGGATCAGCACCCATTGACAAAGTCCTTTCAGGCTCTGCCGAGTAAGCGGATAAGACCCCATCGGCAGACCCACAAGAACTCTTGGCCATAAATCATATATCTCGCTAAAGTTTCTTGAGGTGATGCAGACTCCTGGGCAACAGCCACAAAGTCTACCACCTATCAGGTAGGAACCAAGGTTTATTTGTACCTACAACATATGTTGTTTACCTGTCTATTCCATAAGTAGCTGTCTCTTACCCTCCACGAAAGGGTGCCAATCAGCTATGTATATATCTGACAGGTAAGTTGATTGTATGAAAATGATATTGTTATGATACAATAAAGTTTTCATACTACTTACCTGGCAGATATATAAGATTATGGCCCACCCAGCCTCCCCGCAGGAGACAGGTGGAAGAGAGAAAATACGATAGAAAACGGGAATGGTTCCTAGTCCTGCCGCCCAGGGCAGGCAGGTAGATCACCTGACCTACCTGTAGCGAGTGGCGCGAAATTTGAATTTCTGTCGGGGGGGGGGACGACTTGGAGTCTTAGCTATGTATATATCTGCCAGGTAAGTATGTATGAAACTTTATTGTATCATAACAATATCATGTTACAGCGCCATAACTCTATTATTGGCACCTTAGATCTGTGTTTCCATCACATTATTTAAGAGATGTAGAAATTGTGTATGAAAACTGTAGTTCGTTAGGACCGTTTTCCACAGCTGGCATGGTACTGGGTGAGGAAAGATAGTATAGCTTCTATTTATCTATCTCCTCGCCTTGGCTCAGGTGATTGAGTTATGGGAAGCATGGGAGTACAGTATACCTGGAGAACCCACCATTCATTTTCTCTATATTTGGTTGGGTGTTGGTCTGGAAGGTGTAGGTCACATATATCTCTAGTTAGTTTTTATTGTGTGCCCAAGGCAAGGGCTATTTTTTATGCTTTGGCGACCACTGGAGTACTCCTTGGTTATAAAGACCCCACTATGTAGAGGCGGCTCTCAGCTTTACTGCTGCGCCACTACAGGCTGAGATAAGCAACAACCAGAGGAGTATTCTCCTGCTGTAGCTCTTTCACCAGGTGAGGTTACAAACAAGCATTTCACTAATGCTGGCTAACTTTCTCGTATTGCAAATTCCTGTGTTACAAGTATTTTTGAATAGTTTTTGGTCCATGTTTCCAGCCCCTGTCGTAGGAATCAACTATATAATTACTGTACTTGGTAAGTTACATATATAAAAATTACATTTTTATAATAAAATTTTATGTATACTTACCAAGTAATCAGTATATGATTGGAGCCCCCCAACCTCCCCTCACACGGACATTGAGCTCTTCAGCCAGTTTGTACCTGCTTTTTCCTGAAAGGGCGGGTCTAGTTACCTAACAAACAAAAGAGTGCTGTTGCAAAATTTAAAACAAGCTATCACAATTAGTAGGGACTAATAATAATGTAATTACTTGATAATTATGAATATAATTTTACTTTATTTTAAAAATGTCATTTTTCTCTTATTTCTAGGATCAGACTGGGCATCTCTTCTCCCTTTTGGAATAGCCTGTGCTGCCGTTGGTTATGGAATAAAGACTCTAATTGATAAGAAAGTAAGTGAATGTACAGTACAGATTCTCTTAGATAAAAAATCTATCTTTAACCTTGAGCTGTATACCTTATTTTATTTTATTATTTTACAGTGTTTCAAGTTCTTTTACCATTTAAACTCTCTACCCTCTGGTGAAGGAAGCATTAATGTAATGAGACTTATCAAGGAATCAATAATTGGCTCTAAATCAAGACTTGAATATAAGTACATACATGGTTATGAATAGTTATTGGTATGTTTGACTTTAGTAGTCTTTTTAACTCTGGAAAGGCAAGATCTGTAATTTAACTCTGGAAAGGCAAGATCTGTAAATGGTGTCATATCCAATAGTTCAACTGGCTTTCATGTAGAAATCCTTTGGACCCTGGTAAGTTTACTCAGCTGTTTTATACTATAAGTAACTTTCAAGTAATACACAGCCGAACCTGAAGTAACCTGGCAACTGCCTGTACTTATTTCTGCAATCAGCTGTTAAGGAGATTGCCACAGATTTGCAGAAGAAATTGACACAAGACCTGTTAGGCAATCTTTTAAACAACCCCAGAAGCCTTCTTTCTCGGCGAAGTCTGTCTCTCCTCTGCAGCAGCAGCCCTGTTGGGTGGGAGCAAACAGGATTTCTTTAGACCTCGTTCCAAGGTGCAATTCACCGCAAGGTCTGTCAAGAGGATCTCAACCAGACCTGCTACCAGAAAGTGACTCCTCTATCCTTCATGCACCTGTAGGCAAGGCTATCCCTCTTCTGGGAGAGGTTGAGTGCCAGAGGCACTTAACCTTGGATGGTCAAGGTTGTAAGAGAGGGATGATCTATTCCATTCAAAGAGTACCCTCTTGTATCTTCGTCGATCACATTGATGGCATAGTCTGAGGACTCCGAGAGGTTGCAGCTCTCATGAAGGAAGTGTAATCCCTCCTAAGAAAAAGGGCCATAGAAGTAGTGGAGGAGGACTGGACTGCCAGAGGTTTTTACAACTGTTTATTCATAGTCCCCAAGTCCTTGGGGGCGGTGGAGACCTGTCCTCGACATCAGTGCCTTGAACTTCTACATACAGAAACAGTCAGTGACCCTCCATCCAACAGGCAACTGGAAGATAACACTGGAAATGCATGATGCTTACTTCCACATTCCAGTACATTGGGACTCAAGGAAATACCTGAGATTTGTCTTTGGGGGCAGAGTCTTCCAATTTTAAGCTCTCTGTTTTTGGTCTCTCCGCTGCATTGCAAGTGTTCACGCGAGTTCTATCTCCCCTCGCAAAATGGCTACACTTCTAGCATAAATGTATGTCTGTACCTAGATGACTGGCTCTTCCCCTCCCGTCGCAGGATCAATGCATGAAGGATTTACAGGTAACCTTTCACCTTGCCAAGGAACTTGGACTTTTGATAAGTCAAGAAAAATCTCAGCTGTCCCCAACTTAGGAGATTCTCTCTTTGAGAATTAGGATCAACTCTGAGTTTTCTGGTTTTTCTGTCTCCCAAATGGATAGTCCTACCTTCAGTCAGTTCAGGATCTGCTTTTGCTCCCAGTTTGCTCAGCAAATCGGTGGATGAGTTTGCTGGGAACACTGTCATCACAGTGATGTTCCCGATTACAAAAGAGATAAAGGAGGACCTTCGATGGTTGACATCCAGGGACAGACTTATAGAGGGAAAGTCTACAGTTGGTGAACCCCTACCTCTCCTTCTATGCAGATGCATCAGACCAAGGTTGGGGAGCCCCTCAAGAACTTCAACACAGTTTAACTACATATTCATGACCCAATAACTACCTTAAGCAACTACAGTTCATCATTATTCACATTTTCTACAGGTACTCTTTTCTATGTAAAGTATCCAGTTACTGTATATCATAAACAGTTAAAAGTTAATCATATATACTGTACATATCTTTACAATTTACCCTAAAAAAACTTATTGAAAATAACATTAGTGACTTATCTGATAGCCACGCCCTCTCAGCTTCTAGAATTCTTCAGTTTTAGGAATATGCTTGTCACTACAAAGCCCTGAGAGTCCAAATGCAAGATTATAAAGCAACTTTGATGTCCATAACAAGATTTAAACCCATATTCAGAGTATCAGAGCAAGGCAGTAACATGGCTTCAGATGCACATTTAAATCCTGCCGCAGGTAACAAGTGTATCCAAAAAGTAAGAAGAATTTGAGAAGCTAAGAAGAGGAAATTGTGGTTATGACAACTACAGGTACGTATATGTGCATTACAATACAATAAACGATGATAAACAACGAAATTATGCCCCAAAACAGCACTTCAATACCCTCCACTTAACTTCAGGTAGTGGAAACTTCTCAGTTCAACCCCAATGTCTTAAATGTATCTATTCATAACAGTACAGTGGTACCTCGAGATACGAAATTAATCCGTTCCGAGACGGCCTTCGCATTATGAGGTTTTTCGTAACTTGGAACACATGTAATGTAAAATGGCTAAGCCGTTCCAAGCCCTCCAAAAACACCCCAGTAAATTATATTTCCAGGCCTAAAACACATGTTCTAGGGTTACGATGGAAAAAATATGACTCCAAAAAGGCAAAAAGGCAAAATACTGTACATACTTGAGTAATATTCAATTGCATGTAATGTTCAACCCCATTTTTACTGCATATATTAGGACTTTAGCATATGTCCCTTAGCAATAAGCCTAGCCTATGTTAGCGGTTGCTACTGTAGCCTAGTCTATGATTCTGACATCTAAACCTAAGAGCTAAAAGCTTAGAATATGCCAATAAAATGTATAAATAATCAGTATGTACTCATTTCAAATAATTATTAATTAATCATTAACTATAATACACAAACAAACAAAAAACAAACCTTCCGATCGATTGTTTACATCCAGCTCTTACCCGTCTTAGAGTATCGAACGAGCGCCAAGCAATCATTTTTCCTAGCACACAGTAAGCCATAAATTGTCATTAGTATCTCTCTTCAACTAATGAAACCACCAAACAGTATAATAACCATTCATTTCTATTCTTTATTCTATCTTTACCTAATGAAGATACCGAGTTACCGACAGCTATAATGAAACATGCGTATACGTAACGTAATAATAAAACAGAAGAAGAATTCTAAAAATACGTATTTGTTGGCAGTCTGATTTATTTTATATTTTATGATATCTAATTCACAATTTTTTTTTATTAAATGTATTGCATGTACAGTAGAGCCTCGGTTCGACGATAATTCGTCCAGAAGTAGCGTCGAAATTCGATTATTTCGAGAAATGAATCAGTTTTCCCATAAGAAATAACTGAAAATGGATTAATCCGTTCCTGACCATCAGTTATTACCCTAACCTTGCCTTTTTATACAATACATTACATGTAAATTACAACTAAATAAGTTAAAAGTTAAATAAATATCATGTTAAACGTATATTTATAATTTTAAATGTATAATATACAGTATAAAAGAAAACTAGCCTGTGTCCAACTGATTGTTGACCAAGATCCATAGGCTACCTAGGTAAATAGTAAGTAGAACGTAGTGTAGTTGGTAGGCATAAAACGTGTTGCTAACATAATAAAAACATTGAAAAGCAAGTCTAATTATTACAGTAAATTAATAAACTATTAAAATTAAACCCAATTTATATTTATCAAAAACTTGCAAAAATTTGCCTACAGTAAGTCGGCATTTAAGGATGTAAACAAACCATAGCGCAGCCCTGGTGGTTTATATCGGGACTATAGTAGTAAAGAAACCATAAAACCATATCTCGCTATAAGCCTAAAAACATTTACATTCGGTATTAATTTATTGTAAATCTTTTACGGAGTCGAGTGCAATACTGTATACAAAATCGCTTGAAAATTATCTTTCAGTAAATGTAATGTTATGATACTAACGATTTTGTTTCATAAATGTCCTTATAAAAAAGGTGCGTCTTTTACGGCAAATTGTCCAATATCTGGGCTGGTTTCAAGCTTATTGGACTTTGACAATTATTATGATACTGCATGGTACATATATACGTACGCATAAGTAAAAGAATCTTCTTAATGTCTTTAATTACTATACCATTATGTACCAGCTTCTCTTGAGTTTAATATCAAGCTAACCTCTTTTTTTTCTTTCTTTCTTTTTACGACGACGCTTATAAACGAAGCATTCAGATTGCGTTCGTTACCGCGCATGCGTTGCATATGTAAACTGTGTCACTACCAGACCTCATACGTAAACATTGACATCTTTTTACAGTAGACATAAAAGAATCGTCTTAATTTCTATAATTATTCTATACCATAGCGGCTTCTCTGATTAAGCTAAGGCTAACTTCCTCTTTACCAGCAAGCTTAACAAAGATTAAGATTGCGTTCGCTACCGAACGGCACACGTTACGTATGTGACAGTGGTTTCACTACCAAATCTCACACGTAAACAATGACGTATTTTTACAGTAGACATAAAAGAATCTACTTAATTTCTATAATTAATGTATACAGTAGCGGATTCTGAGTTAACCTAAGGCTAACCTCTTCTTTACCGGCACGCTTAAAAAGCTTAGATTGCATTGCTACCGAACCGAACATGTTACGTATGTAACTGGTTGCTACCAAATCTTACACGTAAACATTAACGTATTACAGTACGACATAAAGGATTCTTCTTAATTTCTTAATTACTACGCACTTAATATGGCATAGTGGCTTCTCTGATATAAACTATGACTAACTTCTTCTTTACCGGAAAGCTTAACAAAGCTTGAAGATTGCATTCGCTACCGAACCGCACATGTAACCTACGTACGTAACATTGCCTTCACTCCAAACCTAACACTTAAATACGTATTGCATTTGCTACTGAAACTCGCGCCTCAAGTGTGAGCATGGTTTTAGAATATGTCTACGCTTGAAAAAAAATCAAGCAAGGGTGCTTGATTAAATCTTTTTTTCGCTCATCACTTTCATGCAGAGGAGAGGATAGACGAAACTTAAGGTTTATTTTGGAGTTGGAAATGATGGAAACTTTTTGAAGAAGGAAAACGCTTTTCCATTATTTCAGAGATAAACAATAGCAGAAGGTTTTAATAGGTAGCCAGTAGTAATGATGGGACCCATGATGAATCAAAAGGTAATTGCGTATAGAGTTGATACCACCGAAAAAGCAAACGAAATGCGCGCAAGGTGTACAAGACACGACACATGTTTGAATGTTTGTAAACATTAGTTGCGGACTTTAAACAATGCTGAGTGGCGTCACCAGTGTTGCCAACCGTTTTGCTAAATTATGCTAGTCGGTCCAAGCAAGAATTTATGCCAAATATGGTGCAATTTTGTGCCAGAATTATGCTATTAATCTATCATTATCTCATTTCTCAAATACATTCGAGCTAAAACAACGATGTAATGGAAATTTAAAACATTTATATATTAGGTGAAATGATAAAAAGTGATGAACAGACAATATTATAACTAATAATTTGATGATCTTTACATGTTAGGAAACTCGTAATAAAACACCATTTTTCTTTAATAGATCACATACGCAATCACTAGTACACTATTTGATATGCAATCACTATTATACTATTTGACAAATGTGTGAAGATCACACATACAAATGTGAAGAAAAACAAAAAATTTTACTTATTACTGCATCATTATCATGCCACTCAGAACCATTTATCTTTAACAGGTCACATAAACAATTAATAAATACTTGAAAATGTGTGAAAATTACTTCAAATATAACATTTTGTTATTTACTGATATTTACTGAAAAATTAAAACTAAAAAAAAGGGTAAACAAACAAACCAGTCTCTACTCAAAAAGAAAAACATACGTACTTATTACTTGATCTTCATCATGCCACTGAAACACTATTTTTCTTTAACAGATCACATACATAATATATAAATACTTGAAAATTGTGTGAAAATCACTTCAGACATAATTAAAATTTTGATTACTGAAAAAAAATAAAACTTAAAAAAGGAAAAAAAGTAATTCTTTACTCATGAAGAAAAAACATTATTAACACTTTACTGATCGTTTGTCATGCCACTGTGGGTATTTATTTATATTCACAAAATTTAACATTCCTTAGTTGGGTTCAAACTTAGCAATTAACTCATTTGTTAGTGCTGCTTTTGAGGCAATTTCACTTGTAGATACATTCACTATAGCTGTGTATGAAATTGAGGAATTTTCTGCATTTTATTTAAAATTTTAGTGAAAATACATTCTAAAATTGTACTAGAACCCTAAGTGTGAAAGAAATTATGCTAAGCTCCAATTCTTGGGTCAAATTGTGCTAAAAAACATGAAATTATGCTACATTTGGTAGCACTGGATGACGCCAACTAGCGGCGGCTGGCGGAAACAGTTTTGTTTACAAACATCATATGGTCGGGGGTCGGAAACTGGTTTTTTGGTTGAAAACAGATACAAGTTTATTGGAAATTTAGTGGCGAAATCCGATTATGTCGAGTACTAATACGGTCGTGAACGGGTCTCTACTGTACTCATTTCAATAATATTAAGTAACCATTAACTATAATAAACAAACAAAAAAAAAAGCTTCCAAACGTCTGTTTACATCCAGCACTTATGAGTATCGAACGATTGCCAAGCAATCACTTTTTACACAGTAAGCCATAAATTTTCATTATCTCTCTTCAACTACTGAAACTACCAAACAGTATAATAACCATTCATTTCTATTCTTTATTCTATCTTTACCTAATGTTTTCTTTATTAAATGTATTGCATGAATAAGTTTTTCAATTTACAGCAACCTTTTACCAATAGAATACTTGAGGCACAAGGGGTAGATGCTGACCAATAGGAGAGCAGACCTTATGGGGTGACTAGCATCAGGAACCAATGGGAGAGCGGGAGGATGGTGGCGAGTTTACTCAGTTGGTGGCGCGGGAGTTTTAAAATTGTTCTCGGTGGTACGGGCGAATCTCGGGACTTTACAGCAACAACCTTTCGTATCTTGAAAACTTTTCGTATGTAGAGCAGTAAAATTTTTCGCATTGGCTTTCGTAACTTGGATTTTTCGTAAGTTGAGCCTTTCGTATCTCGAGGTACTACTGTACAACTACATATATTTTTCCCCTTACAGCAACTTATAATAACGTTTACGATACTACATGTATTTGTACTGCAATACACTGTACTGCACACAGTAATTTCTCAATTATTTGGATTAACATATCCAAAGCCCTGCTGGATTTTGGAAATTTACCATGTCATGAAGAAAAAAAAACTCAATGGACACTTTCCTAACCTTTTTTCTTGTTTTTCTATATTTTCATTGTGCAATGCTGTATATGCTTACAAACAATACAGAATACACTGTACAGTACTGTATGCAAAATAAAACTAAACTGGTGCAGTAAACTGGATAAAATTGTATGCAAAAATTCTCTCTCTCTGAATAACCAGGGAAAGAGAAATGCTTAGCAACATGATGCATACATGTATGTATACACATGCATTTACATCTATGTACTGTTATGAGTAGATACATGCTGATTTTAGTATATTGAACAAATAGCTACCCTTCAGTAGTACTGCTTTTGGTATACCTACACATTAAAAATTTAATAAACATTTCATTCAAATGTGTGTGTGTAAAGATGCATTGCAGCAATATTATTTATTTTGTATATCCTATACAAATTTTTAAACTCTTTATACCATCTGGAATACATCACAAGCTACTAGAGCTTAGGCTTTCGTAAAGCTTTGTGTGAGACCATTGGTAAATATCACCTGTATACATAAAAAATAATAGTAGATCAAGAACACTACCTTGCAGAACTCTGGACACATAGGTCTTGGTTCACTAAAGATTCCATCAACAGCAACTCACTGCTGCCTTCCTGTTAGGAAATCTTGAAGTAATCCCTATAACATATCCACCCACTCAAAGATTTTGAAGTTCATAAGTGCCTTATGATTCACTAAATCAAAAGCAGCACCTAAAATCTATTTGAATTACTCTGCACTAAAAACCCTTATCAAGGTTCTCTTACAAATGGCATGTCAAGTCTAAATATGCATTGCAGATACCTAATTGCTTTCTATATTATGTATAGTATTGACTATCAACTAACAATCCTTTAAATTCTACATACTTATAAAGCAGTGGCTTAAAAACAAGTTTTTCAGCATCTTTAGAGTGCATAGAGAGCGAAATTGGCCCGTGGTTACTGCATTCAGCAGATATGCCACTCTTTGGAACAAGCACTTTATTACTAAGCTTGCGCTCATCTGCAAAGATATTCCTCCTTATTAAAATCTATAGAATCTACTAAAGTCCATTCACTTAAGGTAGATTCTTGTGCCTACGAGACGTTTGTTTGGCGGCCTCTGATTGGCTGGTACTGGGAGGTAGGCTGCTCGCTCAGTCTCATTAGTTTCTTCTGCGGCTTAGAAAACTAGCAATATGTTTATATTTCTTCAATAATCTCACGCTTTCCTCAAGCTAGGAAAGTTTTGGTCATACCTAATGAATTACGAGTAAAAGTGGAGAGAGAAGTATTTGATCCTTTATACCTGTTTTTTCTTATCGGATTTTCCATCATTAACACGATCAAGATGAAATAAAACTTGTATTTTCATACAATAAAATCACCCTGAATACGTTGGTGCTTTCATATTTTGGATGCATTGTAGCATGTGAAGAGAAAATTTAAGAATATGTCTTTTATGTTGCATCCGTAAATGATTCAAGTTGACGGTATTGCCGAGAGAATATGATCTGCAAGGCATCGTTGTGTTGGTCGTCTCAGCGAGAGATTTGAGTTGCCAATTAGTTATATAAGAGGTTGCAGTTTCGACAATATTTACCATGTTACATCATTACATTTTCTTTATAATTAAATACACAGAATTCCCATTATGACTGCCGAACATTTCAATCCAATATCATACAGTATGTCTGGACATACCTGATAAGGAAAATAATAATAATCAGATGGATGCATCTGATAACATTAGCCGAGATCCACGCGGGAAGCGGGGAATTCAGTCCAGCAAAGAAGTTGAACTCTGTGAAATGTTTCCTCTTCACTTTTACTCGTAATTCCTTTGTGTTTTATCTTATTGATTTCAGAAAAAGATGACTTAATTGTACAATTAATACCGAATCCTTTGGCATGACCAAACTTACCTATCTTGAGCAAAGCGTGAGATTATTGAAGAAATATTAACATGCTAGTTTTCTAAGCCACAGACAAAAATAATGACCGACCGACGATCGGCATACCTCCCAGTACCAGCCAATCAGAGGCCGACAAGCACACGTCTCGTAGGCACAAGAATCTACCTTAAATGAATGGACTATAGTCTTGTAGACAACACACTAGAAACATTTTTAAAAACAAAGGAAAGAAATTATCAGGATCTTCTCCACCCCAACTATCAAGATTATCCAGAATTTTCTTAACATCCCTAGAGCAAAATGCAAAATTTGTCAGAACAGCTTCAGGATGACTCGTACCAGGGAGAGGGATATCCTCAGCTGATTGCTCAGCTTCAAAAGCTCAATGAAGCAGTTCAGCCTTTTCCCTAAGGCCAGTAACGAATCTACCATCACCTGTTGGTAGAGGTGGAATGGAAAGCGAACCTGACTCAAAGATAGATGATGCCAATTTGGTCCACCACAGATGCGGCCGAGTAATTCCTTCAAGTTTCTTCTTTTATTGTAATTTCTCTTGGTGCTATGCTAAGTTCTATTCACAGCACAGTGAGACTCAACAAAAATACCGTCATTTTCACTTGAGCGATTTTGTCACCATTTACTTATTGAATTTGGTTGTCATGGTAAGCTAGTCTACATGTATCATCAAACCCTGGCTGATCATTTGTTCTGATCTGATGACCTTTCTAGGGCATACATTATTAAAATAGCCGTCAACATTTCATTTAATTTCTTGGGATTAAGATCTCATATAGCATCTGAAATATCAGTGCCTGACAGGCTTCAATTATGCGATCCCAGTTGGCTCTGATTTCAGCCAGACATTTTTTTCCAATGGTGGCTTTAGGAATAACGTGTTATTGATTGACAAATATGTCCATCTCAATGGCACACTGATCAGAAGTGCCTATAAAAGCGGGAACATCTGTGAATATGAGGTCTATTCTATTACTGTACCAGAAATGTGTGGATCCCTCAACTTAAGCAGACCAGCCACTCAATGTACTTTGCATTATAGTCTCCACAAATAATAAATGAAACTTTTGAATTCTGAGACTGAGCCATACTAATCCTTCCAAGAGACAGGCACTCCCCCAGTTATGGCCGAGGATTCTGTTCTTGGTGGGGTGCTGATAGGTGAAAACCGCCATTAACTGAAACTCGGTAATTTACGTCACTTATGGCACCAAGTTTCGGTTAAAGGCGCCTCTTTTAGGTGATTTATGGCACCATAACACTCTTATTGGCACCTTATGCGCCAATAACTGAAACTCGGACCGTTACGGTGTCATAATAACCCAATTTTGACTTGTTACTAGGAGTCTCCGATGAACATTAAATCATAGTTCAGGGCACAACTCTGTAGATCAAGAAAATTTGACCTTAAGCCTTGAATATTTGAGTAAAGTAATTTGCAGTTCCTCTTATTGTAATAAGTAACAGGCCCAGGTTGAATCTTTCAAACATTTTGGAACAACAATATCGAGTACAGGTTCTCACGAATTGGAATTTAATAAAAGACTAAAAAAGACACATAAAAGAAATGGCAGGCTGAATAAGATTTGAAATAAAATAACTGAAATTGCACCTGAAAGTAAGATTATATGTCAAACAATCTGTATTGCTATACGGGCATGAATCATGGTATGACAATGACACTATGAAAGACTATATTAATTTGAAAATCAGGCATTAATATAGAAGTTCTATGTGTAAATGAGATAATGATGAAATGGAGATGGTTTACACATGCCTTAGGACAGTCCCTTGGAGAATGGTACAATGTACATTTTAGTGTCAGCTGGGCTCTTGTGGGCATCAGAAGAGGTGAAAGACCTAGTCCTACTAGTATCTGGATAAGAACTTTTAGAAGGGAGGTTGGTGGTGAGAAGAGATTTGTAGAATATAAAACAAGGGAATGACGTGCACGGCAGAATTTCACATATATGAACAAAATCTTATTTGAAAACAACAGGAAATGATAACAATATTGTAATTCTAAATGATGCAAGCAACAGTTTTTTTTGGAAAGTGCACACATGCCCAATACATTACTGCCCATGCAGGTAGCCTATAGTATCACATTTATTAATATAAGTATTCTTGAAATTAGTACATATGTAAAGACACAGCATGGGTACAATTTTGTCCCATTAGTAAAGTTCAGTTCAACCTATTTTCACTAGTCCTACTGTACACCTACAATACAGGATGATATGTATGCTCACCAGCTTGCATGTACACTATGGTATAAAGTTATGGCCTCATTTTTTCAAATACTGTACATACAGTACTCAGACAAGGTCAATTTTGCAGGCACCCAATATGGGGTTTACTGATTCCGCTGCTATTCATAATATTTCCTAAG
>NC_087207.1:5058053-5076568 GCF_015104395.2 Macrobrachium nipponense
TACCACAAAACCTCCCGCTCTGAGTCTGACTGCGTTCAGGACTATCAAGAAGTTGGCCAGAGCGAGGGGTTTTTCAAGACCTGTGACAACGGCGATTGCCAACGCAAGGAGGCCCTCCTCAGTCGCAGTTTACCAATCAAAGTGGGCGTGTCTTTAGAAGTTGGTGCAGAAGGAAGGGCATTTCCTCCACCTCAACCTCTGTGAGCCAGATAGCAGATTTCCTTCTTCATCTTAGGAAAGAAGCGAAACTAGCCGTTCTTTCTGTGGTCTTCAGACATAGAGGACTCGACTTAGCGAATGATAAAGACATTCATGATCTCATTAGATCATTTGAGACTGTGAAAGTTCTCCAACCTAAGGTACCATCGTGGAACTTAGACGTGGTACTGAAGTTCCTCATGTCGAGTCAATTTGAACCGCTCCATTTAGCCTCGCTTAGGAATCTTACTAAGAAGACTATTTTCCTAACCGCTCTGGCGACGGCGAAGAGGGTTAGCGAAATTCAAGTCATAAGCAAGCATATTGGGTTCAAGGATCATAGTGCAGTTTGTTCCTTAAGTCCTACGTTCTTGGCAAAGAACGAGAACCCTTCCAAACCCTTGCCGCCGAGAACGTTCGAGATCAAGGGGTTGTCGGAGCTAGTGGGACCTGAAGCTGAGAGAGTCCTGTGTCCTGTCAGGCTCTCAAGTTTTATTTGCAGAGAACCGAGCATGCAGAGGTTCTTCGGAGAACTTGTGGTGCTCTGTGAAAAAACCCAGATCTTCCGATGTCGAAGAATGCACTGGCGTTCTTCTTAAGAAGTACGGTTAAGGAAGCCCATGAAAAGTGTGGTGAAAGTGACATGGAGCTTCTGAAAGTGAAAGCCCACGAGTTGAGGGCTATTGCTACTTCGTGGCTTTTCACAAGAATATGGCAATCAAAGACATTTTGAGCGCCACTTATTGGCGAAGCAATTCGGTGTTCGCTTCACACTACCTGCGGGATGTGAAAGCAACATACGAAAATTGTTACTCGCTAGGACATACGTCGCTGCAGACACTGTTTTGGGGGCAGGAGGTAGCGCTCATCCTATCCTTTAATGGTTTAGGGAGTTTTAACTTGTGTTATGGTTGTGGGGTTGACCGCCTGCGGCGGATCTCCCTTCCATTAGCTTAGTCTATGTGGGATACTTTTGGTAGGCTACGCCAGGTGGTTTGGTTTTTACTTCGTTGCCCTCATTTGTATGGTCTATGGTCTAGTCACGTCGTGGTCTCGCCCCTGTTGACAGATCATCTGGAGTGCAACCAGCTTATATAGGTCTCTACCTCGCTGGCAACTCTAGTAGGCACAAAGCAGACTTACGCGGCAGTAACCTCGAAGTCAGCTATGCTAACAGGTAAGGAATCAAGATATCAATTATCTGCATATATAATGTTTCCTAAAATCTTCTATTCTGTCTACTCCAACCACCAAAGGTGGATTCAGCTATATATAATATCTGCGCAGGTAAGTTTTCATGAACAAAAGATATTGTAATGATACAATTAAGTTTGTTCATACTTACCTGGCAGATATATATAATCAAGTACCCACCCACCTCCCCTCAGGAGACAGTGGAAATAAAAAATTATGAATAGAAAATGGGAATGATTCCTGATAACCCGCCTCCCAGCGGCGGGAATGGGTACTAACCACCATGACTCCCACACTGCGTGTGTCGTAAGTGTTTAAATTTCTGTCGGATTCGGAAAAATACGCTATATATATATCTCTGCCAGGTAAGTATGAACAAACTTAATTGTATCATTACAATATCATTTTTCACACAACTCCAGGTTGTTACTACAAGTGTCATCAAGGGATAACTACTACAAGTAGAAGCACCATTTTTGGATGGAAAAAACCCTTCAGGAAAGTATACGTATCACATGTAACATGTAGTGTAACAAAGTATGAACAGTAAGGTTTTTACATACAGTAGTACATATTACATACGTACATAACTTTTTTTACAGGAATTTCCAACCAAGTTTGATTATGTACATATGTACATGTTATAAACAATACTGTATATGGTTACTGTATGTAACTTACTAAACATACATAAAATGACTTAACTTTGATACTTTTTTGGTACATTCCAGAAAACGCAGGACCCCCTCTAGGACCCCCTGATGCAGGCTATGGGCCACATAAAAACTTTGTCCAGGGTTACTACATAACATAGCACGACAACTGTAAACTATGTACTACTGTACTAAAGGTAAGGAATTATACATAGTACATATAGTAAACATACATTAAGTGACCAAGATCTCTCACATGGGATAAGTGATCAAGGTCCCTCATGGAATTACATACATACTGTACACTCCCTGCTGAACAGGGGGTGTAGACCAATCATTTACAATATTTAAACCACTGTATGGTGATATTACTGTGAATGTATTTCCACTGTTATGTTTAACTTACCCCTATGCATAGAGTACTTACTGACAAAAATTATCTTTTGTACATTCCAGAACCCCCGGAATGATGTAGGCTATGGGGCCACATAAGACTTTGTCCATCCAGGGTTACATTGAACGAGAACTTTAAACTAAAGGTAAGGAATTAATTAACATACATTAACTAAGTTTTATACATGTTATATATGTGATATTAAACCACTGTATGGTGCATATTACTGTATGTAACTTACTATGCATAGAGTACTTACTGACAAAATTATCTTTTGTACATTCCAGAACCCCCTGAATGATGTAGGCTATGGGGCCACATAAGACTTTGTCCATCCAGGGTTACATTGAACGAGAACTTTAAACTAAAGGTAAGGAATTAATTAACATACATTAACTAAGTTTTATACATGTTATATATGTGATATTAAACCACTGTATGGTGCATATTACTGTATGTAACTTACTATGCATAGAGTACTTACTGACATACTAATTATTTTTTGTACATTCCAGAACCCCCTGAATGATGTAGGCTATGGGGCCACATAAGACTTTGTGCATCCAGGGTTACATAGCAGGACAACTTTAAACTAAAAGTAAGGAATTAATTCACATACATTAACTTTTTTACTCTTGATATAACTCAAAGTAAGGAAAAAATTAATTAACATACATTAACTCTTTTACTCTTGATATCTATAATTTACATATTGTATTCAGGACTTTGTGTAGTATTTTGTACTAATTGTGTTATACTTTTACCTTCCAGAGCTACCAGACTGGGATTTTAGTGTATCAAGGATCTAACAAAGTGTGCAATGCATGTGTATACGTATACAGTGACAGTGTTTAGTGTATACCCTAAGGATTAAGTGTAGTGTACATTGTGCTTTTTAGTGTCACAAGAGTTTAATAAAGAATTATACCTTCAAGAACCATCCTTTGCCATTGGAATAACCACACTACACATCATGCAATCTACTTGCATGTCACACAGGTAAGGTCTCTAACTTTTTTCTTAGTTTAAGGCATATTTTCCAAGTGTCGTTCCGGCTTACGACGATTTTCGGCTTACGACGCGCCTCAAGAAACGGAACCCCCGTCGTAACCCGGGGACTGCCTGTAGCTGTATTCTCTGACGTCCGACAGAATTTCTAAAACTCGCGGCACACGTAGTGGGCGGCCAGGTGGTAGATACCCATTCCCGCCGCTGGGAGGCGGATATCAGGAAACCATTCCCATTTTCTATTCAATATTTTTTCTGTCGCCGGTGCTGGAAACAACTGTTTGCAGTACCTCCGTCTAGGATTTTTGGATTATCTCGCTTCTAAGTATCTGGATTGACTTTTGGTTATCGACTCTGGATTGTTGGATTGGCACGCGTAATAGTGGACTGTTTTTTGAATTTGGATTGGCTTTTCTGTGTACATGATGTCGGGATCAAGTACAGGGAGTTTCAGTGTGTGTGAGGAGTGAATGTAAGGTGAGGCTTCTTAAACCATCAGTGGATCCTCACACAGTTTGTATGGAATGCAGGGGGCATGTTTGTTTGGTTG
Source organism: Macrobrachium nipponense (assembly GCF_015104395.2). Lineage (NCBI taxonomy): Eukaryota > Metazoa > Arthropoda > Malacostraca > Decapoda > Palaemonidae > Macrobrachium > Macrobrachium nipponense. Next base: position 5,062,051 of record NC_087207.1, read on the forward strand.
ATGATCGGTGCAATGAATGAAAGGATTTGACCGATGATGGATGGAAGATGTATGAGACCTATTGGCGTAAATTGGAGCGTGATAGAGTCAGGAGGGCTTCCTCCAGGAGCAGTTCTACAAAAGGTAAGGAATGTAACATTTCTCCTCCTCTAACACCGGTAGATTTTGTTTCACCTAAACCTGTGATGTTGCCTCCGGGCCCTGTTTCTGTGTCTGGAGAAGGTAATGCCCTTTCTCTGATTCTCGAGTCTCTACGCACTCTTGAATCTAAAGTGTTGGCCTTGGAAACTGGCCCTGTGAAAGTTTGTGATCGTGCCCCTAGTGTTGTGGAGGGGGCGTCAGATCGGCCCCATAATGCCTCTAGGCCTAGACCTCTATCGGACTCAGGACTCAAGGGAGGGAAGGGTATGTCGAAAGCCGCAAGAGGGTTACGGGGGCTCCCACCGATCTGGCGTCCCTTCAGCAGGCCTTGTTGCAAAGTCCCAGGCTGTCAAGGAGAGCGCACGGGCGCGCATCCTTAAGGACTGTTTTTCGTCCTCCGAAGCGTCCTCCCCGCGCAAGGGGTGGAGCGCTCGGAGAGACTCTCGTCCGCTGAAAAGGACGTTTCATGCTGAGGACGCTTCACGTCCGGCATTGCCGATTTCTTCGGAGGAAGCCTATGACGTTTTCCCTCCTCAGAAGAGAGGTAAAACCTCTTCCGACGAGGCCTCTGGGTTGCACGCACAGGCGCGTATCCCTGAGGTCTATGGGTTGCACGCACAGGCGCGTATACCTGAAAAGCAGGTAGCTGTACCTGTGAGAAGGAAAGAGGCTTCCCCTCGCCCCTCGCCTTCTCGCAGAGTTGCAGTCCTGCCCCATTCTTGTTCGTCACCTACGAAGAATATTCTTTGTCCCTTCAGGACCAGATTTCTACCCTTTTGATGGCTCAGAAGACTCGCCACCAGCAGCAGTCGAGCCTAAGCGGAGAAAAGACGTCAGGCTGCCCGTCAAGAGGACTAAGCAGTCTCATTCTCTCTCTCCTCGTTCGTCTCTTTCCCCGCCTTCGGATCATCGCCTATCTCGTTCTCCTGATATAGCTTGCGCTCAGCAGGACGCTTTTTGCTTTCGTCAGGACGCTTTTCGCACGAGGCAGGACGCTTTCGAGGACGCTCAGCAGGACGCTTTCCATGCTAAGCAGGACGCTTTTCAAGAAAAGCGGGACGCTTTTGAGGCCTCTCGTCAGGACGCTCGTGTGGACACTCGGAGAGACGTGTCTCCCCATAAGGAGTTTATTAGAAGTAGTACTTTCAAGAAGCATAAGACTTCTTCAGTTAGAAGTAAGGCAGTCTCCGTCGTTTCACAGGACGCTCGACGCACCCAAGACGTTCTTCCTTCTGCAAGTAGTAAGGATCATCGTAAGGACGAGTCCGTGCCTGAAGCGTCAACTTCTAAGCAGCGGAAGTCTTTGTTCAAGCCTAGACCTGCTGGACGTACGCCCTCTCCGGATGGACGATCACCGGTTCCTCTTAGAGAAGAAGGGGAACATAGTAGTCCAGCGAGCTCAGTGGAAGAGGAACCTCCTTTGGTTTCTTCTGTCTCAGACTATAAGGTTCTTGTGCGGCTGTTACGTTCGTCCTTCGGGGACAAGTTTCAGCCGGCAGCTCCTAGGTCTTCTCCCTCGCAACTTTCGTCTTCCAAATCATTCAAGACACCGGAGGAGTTTGTTGAAATGAAGACTTCTCTTTCAACCAAGAGGGCTTTCAAGAAGCTCCAGGACTTCATGACTCGAAGGAAGGATCAAGGCAAGACGACTTTCGCCCTTCCTCCCTCTAGACTCGCCAGGAAAGGAGGCGTTTGGTATGAGACCAAGGAAGACGTGGGTGTGAAGGTTCCTTCGTCTGCACTTGGGGACTTCTCCAGCTTAGTGGACGCCCAGAGGAGGTCCCTCTTATCAGCTGCAAAGGTGTCCTGGACTCCTACGGAGACGGACCACCACTTGAAAGGACTGCTGCGAACGTTGGGAGTCTTTAACTTCTTGGACTGGTGCTTGGGAGTTCTTGACCTTCAAGCTAGAAGCCCTGACTCTCTCAGTCTGGGGGAGCTGTCCAGTGTGTTGTCATGTATGGACAAGGCTGTCAGGGATGGTTCGGAAGAGCTAGTTTCGCACTTTGGAAAACAGCTTTCCCTTTAAGACAAGAGCTCTTCTTTGTAATTTCACCGCAAAGTCGGTTACTCCCGCTCAGAAAGCGGAATTGCTCTTTTCTCCTCTTTTGGACCATCTCTTCCCCCAGACGTTGGTAAAAGATCTAGCGATTAGTTTGCAGGAGAAGGCGACCCAGGACCTTTTAGCACAGTCCTCGAGACGTCCAGCAGTTCCTTCGGCATCATCGTTTGTGAGACCTCCGAAGAAAAGTTAAACCCTTTCGCGGAGCTCCTCCCTCGAGAGCAGCTCCTCGAGGGAGAGGACTTTCAAGAGGAAGAGCTTCCTTCAAACCGAAGTCAACCAAATGAAGAACATGTCCTTCAGACGCCAGTCGGGGCCAGACTGAAGTTTTTTGCGGATGCATGGAGGCAGAGAGGGGCGGACCCTTGGACTCTCAAGATCGTAGAACAAGGGTACAAGATCCCCTTTTTGCAGCCTCCTCCTCTAACATCAACTCCCAGAGACCTTTCCCCCGTCTTATCAGGGACGAGAAGAAGCGCATCCTTTTCGATCTTTTAGATCAGATGATCGAAAAAGAGCGGTGGAGCAAGTCGTGGACCTGGGGTCACCAGGCTTCTACAACAGGATTTTCCTGGTACCGAAAGCAGTCGTCGGGTTGGCGCCCAGTCCTGGATGTAAGCAGGCTCAATCTTTTTGTAGAGAAAAGCAAGTTCAAGATGGAGACGTCTCAGTCAGTGCTAGGAGCCTTGAGACCTGGCGACTGGATGGTGTCCTTAGACCTGCAAGACGCTTACTTTCACGTCCCTGTCCACCCTCTTTCAAGGAAGTACCTGAGATTCGTCTTAGGAAACCAGAGTATGGCAATTCAGAGCCCTTTGTTTCGGTCTCAGCTCGGCCCCCGATGGTATTTACAGTAATAATGAAGAATGTGGCGAGATGGTTACATTCTTCAGGGATCAGAATATCCCTATACCTCGACGATTGGTTGATCAGAGCTTCGTCGAAAGGAAAATGTCTGAAGGACCTTCAGTCAACTTTAGCCTTAACAAAGTCCCTGGGACTTTTAGTCAACTCCGAAAAGTCACATCTGACCCCGACACAGTCCATCGTGTATCTGGGGATTCAGATGGATTCAGTGGCTTTTCGGGCGTTTCCGTCCCCCAGGAACGTCAGCGTCTAGGCTTAGAGAAAGTCTCAGCCTTCCTAGGGAGAGAGACTTGCTCGGCGAGGGAATGGATGAGCTGCGGGCACCATTTCCTCGCGGGAAAAGTTTGTCTCCTTGGGAAGACTGCACCTCAGGCCTCTTCAATTTTTCCTAGCGGGAAGAATGAAAGCCAAGGAGGATCTGAATGCGATCTTAAAGATCTCAAATACAGTAAAAAGCCACTTAAGATGGTGGCTCGACCCTCAGAAGTTGCGAGAGGGCTTATCCTAAATCTTCTGAGCCCCGACCTAGTGTTGTTTTCAGACGCTTCCATTTCCGGTTGGGGAGCAACACTAGGAGGGGAGGAAGTGTCAGGCTCCTGGAGAGGGGAACAGGTAGCCTGGCACATCAATGTGAAAGAACTAGCAGGGATCTTCCTGTCACTGCAGTTCTTCGAAGACAAAGTAACAGGCAAGGTCATCCAAGTCAACTCGGACAGCACCACAGCCCTTGCATATCTCAAGAATCAGGGAGGAACTCACTCCCGATCCCTTTTTCACCTGGCAAGGGAAGTTCTGCTATGGGCAGATGTGAAACAGATCAAGATTCTGACGAGATTCATCGCAGGTGTGCAGAACATCAGAGCGGACCTTCTCAGTCGACAAGATCAAATCCTGCCAACAGAGTGGACCTTACACCAAGAAGTGTGTCAGCAACTATGGAAGTTGTGGGGACGTCCTCTGGTCGACCTGTTTCATGACGTCGATGACGAAAAGGCTTCCTCTGTATTGCTCCCCGGTCCTGGATCCAGGAGCAATTGCGGTGGATGGCGTTACTCTGGAGTTGGACAGACCTAGACCTTTACGCTTTTCCTCCATTCAAGATCATGGGGGAAGTCATGAGGAAGTTCGCAGCGTCAGAAGGGACAAGGTTGACCCTGATCGCCCTGATGTGGCCAGCAAGAGAATGGTTCACAGAGGTCATGACATTCCTTGTGGACTTCCCAAGGACGTTGCCCTGGAGGAGAGATCTACTCAAACAGCCTCACTTCGAAAGGTATCACCAAAACCTCTCCGCTCTGGATCTGACTGCGTTCAGACTATCGAAAAGTTGGCCAGAGCGAGAGGTTTTTCGAAAGCAGCTGCGAGAGCAATCGCTAATGCTAGAAGAGCCTCTTCAAGAGCTGTTTCCACCAATCAAAGTGGGCCTCCTTCAGGGCATGGTGAAGAAAGGAAGGAATTTCCTCTTCCACGACCTCTGTGAACCAGATAGCCGATTTTTTGCTTTTCCTACAAAATGTACAAAAATTGGCAGTCCCGACCATTAAGGGATATAAAAGTATGTTGTCGGCCGTTTTTCGACACAAAGGAGGGTGGACCTCTCTGACAACAAGGATTCCTCCACGACCTTTTGAGTCATTTGAAACCACCAAGATTCCACAAGCGAGACCGCCTTCTTGGAACTTCGATGTGGTTCTTAAATTTTTAATGTCAAGTCCTTTTGAGCCTCTCCACGAAGCGTCTCTACGGAACTTGACGAAGAAAGCGCTTTTTCTAACTTCTCTGGCGACGGCGAAGAGAGTTAGTGAAATCCAAGCGTTCAGTAGCCAAGTGGGATTCAAGGGGGACAACGCTGTCTGCTCGTTGAGTCCAACTTTCTTGGCTAAGAACGAGAACCCGTCTAACCCTTGGCCCAAGAGCTTTGAGATCAAAGGTATGTCGAGTCTCGTGGGTCAAGAACCAGAGAGAGCCCTGTGCCCTGTCAGGGCTCTCAAGTTCTATATCACAGAACTAAAGAGGTAAGAGGTCCCTCAGGTAATCTCTGGTGCTCGGTGAAAAGACCAGAATTGCCTTTGTCAAAGAATGCTGTGGCTTTCTTTTTGAGGGACGTCATTAAAGAGGCTCATTCATCTTGCCAGAAGACTGATTTGAGCCTCTTACAAGTGAAAGCTCACGAAGTCAGAGCCGTAGCTACCTCTCTTGCCTTTCAAAGGAATATGTCTATCAAGGATATCCTTGATAGCACCTTTTGGAGGAGCAATTCCGTATTCGCCTCACATTACCTTCGGGATGTGAGAACGATTTACGAGAACTGTAGTTCTTTGGGGCCATACATTTCTGCGGACACAGTTTTGGGGGCTGAAGGTAGCTCTCTCCCTATCCCTTAGCTTAGAATAGGTTAGTTTTATTGTTGTGTTTTTGGTTGATGGTGAGATCTTCTGTGAAAATCTCCCATTCTTTAGATTAATTGTCAGGGGTGTTTTGGTTAGTTGGTCAGGTGGTGGTCAGTTGCTTCGTTAGCCCTCATTATGTTTGGCTCGATGGTCTTGTCACGTTGAGGTCACGTCCCGTTGACAGAGCATCCAGAGCGCACCAGCATACAGGTCTCCACCTGGCTGGCAACTCTGATTAAAGCAGAAGCAGGCTTAAGTGACAGTAATCACAGAGTCTACTTTGCTAACAGGTAAGGAACCAAGATGTACATCATCTACTTAATTTAAGTTTCCTAAAAATCCTATTCTGTCTCTTCCCACCATCCGAAGGTGGGATTCAGCTATATATATATATATATATATATATATATATATATATATATATATATAATATATATATATATATATATATATATATATATATATATATATATCTGACAGATAAGTTTCATGAACAAAATGTTATTGTTATATACAATTAAGTTTGTTCATACTTACCTGGCAGAAATTTATAATTAGAGTGCCCACCCTCCTCCCTCAGGAGACAGTGGCTGGATAAAATATGAATAGAAAATGGGAATGGTTCCTGATATCCGCCTCCCAGCGGTGGGAATGGGTACTACCACTGGCCGCCACTACGTGTGCCGCGAGTTTTGAAATTCTGTCGACGTCAGAAAATACATCTATATATATATCGCCCGGTAAGTATGAACAAACTTAATTGTATTATAACAATAACATTTTCTCAATAAATTTAACGTAATGATAAGTATGAAAACAATCAAATGCAATAAAAAAAATTTTTTTAATTGAGCCAGTGTCCAGTGCGCCGAGTGAGACGGTCTAGTTGAACAATATTAACAATAGTAAATGAAAGAACAAAGCTTTTCACAGTGAAATTTAGCACAAACACAAATAATTAACAGAATCATTCGTCATTGCGGTGATACACAGCTAACTTGAGGTAGAGGGAGGCAGTGTTTATATTTTTAAGGAATAATGAATGAATGATTTTAAGTTGTCGTGCGTCGTGAAGTTATCGTGTGTCATAGTATTGTTGAGGAGAGAAGAGGCAGTAAAATCTTTACTAAAATATGTACGTAAAAGCAGTACCAGTTCACATAAAAAATACAATTTTATTTCACTATAAATTGAACGTAAAGATAAAATATGAAAACAATAAAATGCAATACAGAAAAGATGAAAAAAAGTCTTAAATGAGCCAGTGCTCTGTGTGCCGAGTGAGACGGTCATGTTCAACCAAAGGTCTAGAGAAGATAAGATCTTGTCATGCGCAGCTTAAACTGGGGCACAGGATTAAACGGCTAGGTGCGTGACGTCACAATAACCGCAGTCAGGCCCCTTAACCTATAGCAATTCTGCCTTTATTTCTCTCTCTTTTTTCTAAATACTCTAAGCTATACGATAATTAAATTAATGGTCAGATGTAGGTTCTTCATTCTGCTAAGAAGAATAATCATGAGAGATCATTAATTAGAATATTTTCGCCAAATAACATTGAAATTATAGAAAACCTACCTTTGCTTTCTTTTTATCCGTTATTAAATACAGTTATGTTTCCGAAGGAAAATAATAGTCAGAATGAAAACTATATCTTAATATATTAAATAATCATGAGCGAGTTCTCAAGAACATTCTAAACAATAATATAAATACATGTGTAAATTAAACATTTAACAGATCTCCATAAAATCACATTTTGCACATATATAGCTATGTCGCTAACTTTTTCAATCTATGCACCACTTTTCTGGAACTACTAATGTGTCTGTTCAAATTTCGAATTCTAAAAACTGTATGGCATGGAACAAAATATTTCGACTTCTCAAGTTATTTGGATGTGACTGCTAATTATATCCGCTAATTTAATTATCGTTCCTTTTAAGGCTGTTAAAACATTTTCCTCCCATGGTGAGAATCAAACATCTTATCCATACATTTGAAATGATCAAGAAACACTGGGTTTCATTAGTTTCCCTTCACTAAAGCTTATGGCACCAATCTTTGTGTCATCTTCCTTTGTTACTTTTGCTCCTAAATATTCCAGTTGTCGAAAATTGCAAGCAATGAACCCGCCAACATATGGCATCTTCCCATGTTTGTTCTTCAACTTCCGGTCTTTGAAGTCATCACTCTGATCATCCTTATTAAATACTGGTAAGCAAATAAAATTGCTGATATACTGGGTTGTTTCTGAAGGGAATTTCGTACGTCTTCGAATGATGAGTCTTGCTTGTCAGGGACGGGAAAATGAGGCTAATGTTACATTTTCACTGTTGCAGTTTTAAACGTTGCTCTTTGAGCTTACAAGTGTGCTGTCTTTTCCTAAAAGGTGGGCTCTCAGACGATGTTTAAATGCAACTGTTGATGGTTGCTGATCGTACGCTCCCATTTGACTTTTGCAACCAAAAAAAAAGTGCCCCCAATCCAGCCTGATTTAGTCTGTAATTTAGAGTATACGTCATGCCAAGTTTTTATTTTGCCATTTTCAGTAAGTTAGACAAAGGATGGAGCATTGTACTTTTCTTCACTTTCATTTCTCTATGGAGGAGTTATGGAGTTCCATTTGACAAAGTCTGTGTGTGTGTGTGTGTGTGTGAGAGAGAGAGAGAGAGAGGGTGTAATTGCTGTATGGATAGTTAATGACTGAATTGGTTGTTGGTAGGTTCTGGGCTGTCTGCTGGTGCTGTTGATTGTTAGAGTTCTGTGTTTTGAGTGAGCTTTTTCAGTCAGTTTTTGGTGAGAGCCTGTGATAGGTAGTAGTGTTGGAGGAGTCTATTGAAGGCATTGGAAGTTGATTGAGTTTTGTGTTTTATTTGGTGTTGTTAAGTTAGTGTTTTTGCTTAGAGTTGTTGTGCCTGTGCTGTTGTGATTTTTTGTGTTGTTTGTGCAGTGGTCTTTTGTTGTTATATGTGAGGTTGTGTTCCTGGTTGGTTGTTGTGTTGTTAGTTAATGGTTATGTTCCTTGGTTGGTGGTGTGTTTGTTGAGTGGTTGTGTCCTTGATTGTTGTTGTTGTCCTTGGTTGTTGTGTTGTTGAGTTGTTGGGTTGTAGTCCTTGGTGTTGTGTTGGGTTGTGGTGTGTCGTGGTTCTTGGTTGTTGTTGTCGGTGTTCCCATTGTCAGTGACCTTAACCAGCGGACAGCACCAGGATAGCCCAAGGAGTAACTGGATTGATTGGTAAGTACATGTGTTTTGAGTTTTTTTTTTTTTTTTTTTTTTTGTATAGGTGTAGGTCAATTGTCCTGCTGTATTTGTTGTGTAAAGAAGAAAGTGTGACTGAGGGTGGGTTTGGCAGCTGGATCGATTAGGTTAATGTGGGGAGGGTTTTGCAATTTTTTTTTTTTTATAGCTTGTGATCCCGCCACATCTCCAGCGGTTCTATTCATGTCTTGAAAGATTTTGTCTTGCATTTACAGGTTTAGTCACGTAAGCATTTCTTGATGATTTTCTATCTGTTGACAGTCGAGAATAAACTGATCAAACTATTTATCAACAAGGCGAATGAATTGGCTTGTAATTTTCCAGCCCTTCTCTTCAAATATCCATGGTTGTCGAAGTGATAAAAAGATTCATAAGTACTTTTGAACAGTATTTGCACGGCAAGTTTAACTTTCATTCGTAGCATACCTATAATAACATTGATATGTTTTTCAGAAAGTTTATAAGCTATCCGAAGATCACTTCATTCCTCTTTATTAGCTCTCTAACTGGACAATTGTGAGCGTACGTACTACCACATACAGTTGCCTTAAAGTGTTCCTTTACCCCATCCCCTTATGTTTCATGAAAATGGTCTGGTAACACAGCAATAAAGCCTTGTTTGTCTTGTAACAACGGATGTGAATGGTCGAGATATTGGATGCCAATGTTCATATTTTCTAATCACTACTGTGGACAATGTGTTAATGATATTAATGATATAAGAATAATAGTTTACATTACCAGGGAATTAAGTCGTTAAATATATAGAAAAATCATATAATAACAAAATAATAAAAATAGCAATGGTGAAAATCATATTCGGTTCTTACTAACCATAATCGTCAACCTTTGTTCCATTCAGGTGTGGCTGCTGCAGGCATTTGCTGGGATCATACTTTTGTCCATGGTAGATCATTATTTAGTGTCAATTTCACACACTCACCAATATTGCTGTCTTCGTGGACGGCAACACAGCGATATTAGTGAGGGGGTGATTATTGAAGTCAAACTAACCGTTTCATATATCTCGTTCAGTATTGAAAATTTCCCTCCACAAAACATCAAGAAGAAATCGTTAATTAATTGTATTTTCATTTTTATGAAAGTAAACTCCACGATGATCATTCGCAGAATAATGAGGTTCATATGAGTTCATGACAACTATGATGGTAGTTCGAGAATCCATCGGTTGTTAAAGACCCAATTGACATGGAATTACAGTGGAATTACCCTGTGTAATGTAATTAAGTGCTTTGTAAGGTATTTCACTTTTATTACTGAATATTTATGTGTACAATTAGCAATTTGACCTTGCAACCAGATGCACCTTAAATGGGTAGATACATAGAAATAAGATCTGGATTGAATTGCTTTTGCTTTCAGTATTAGTCAGGTTGATTTTATTTCTTTAAATTTAACTTAAATGGCTAAATTTCTCCCTTCATTTGAGCTGGTCCTTGGTCATAATCATTGCTAAAAAGTAAAATACTCAAGCTTTTAGTAAATATATAATTATGAGTTTTCTTTATTAAAATCAGCTGGTTTCATAAATGAATTTATAGCACCTATCTAAAAGCTATGTACTAATACACAATTGTCATGCTCAGTGTTTTTCACAACCATAATTTCGTATTAGCCTTTGTTATAGGACACAAGCAATACAGATTGGTTGATTTTTTTTTTTTTTCTAATTTCCATTCTCGTAAAATTCATTACATTGAAAAAAAAGAAACCCACAAGATTACTGAGTATAAATTGTTTACTTGTGAGTATTATTATTATTTTACTAAAACTTAAGTACTTTCAGGCCTTAACTATGGCCCATTCTCAAGGAATATGGATAACACCTTACTAGAGAGAAAAATTTAAGTCTACACGAATGTAGATAACTACTTACTGGAGGCAGCATTGAAGTCTCCAAGTAACAGATAACTACTTAGTGGAGGCAGCATTGAAATCTCTAACAGGAGACTTCAATGCTTCTCTCCAGTAAGTAGTTATCTGTGACCTGGAGACTTCAATGCTGTCTCCATTAAGTAGTTATCTTCATCCCTGGAGACTTCAATGCTGTCTCCAGTAAGTAGTTATCTTCATCCCTGGAGACTTCAATGCGGTCTCCAGTAAGTAGTTATCTACATCCCTGGAGACTTCAATACGGTCTCCAGTAAGTAGTTATCTACATCCCTGGAGACTTCAATGCGGTCTCCAGTAAGTAGTTATCTACATCCCTGGAGACTCCAATGCTGTCTCCAGTAAGTAGTTATCTACATCCCTGGAGACTTCCAATACGGTCTCCAGTAAGTAGTTATCTACATCCCTGGAGACTTCAATGCGGTCTCCAGTAAGTAGTTATCTACATCCCTGGAGACTCCAATGCTGTCTCCAGTAAGTAGTTATCTACATCCCTGGAGACTCCAATGCTGTCTCCAGTAAGTAGTTATCTACATCCCTGGAGACTTCAATACGGTCTCCAGTAAGTAGTTATCTACATCCCTGGAGACTTCAATACGGTCTCCAGTAAGTAGTTATCTACATCCCTGGAGACTCCAATGCTGTCTCCAGTAAGTAGTTATCTACATCCCTGGAGACTCCAATGCTGTCTCCAGTAAGTAGTTATCTACATCCCTGGAGACTCCAATGCTGTCTCCAGTAAGTAGTTATCTACATCCCTGGAGACTCAATGCTCTCCCAGTAATTATTTATTCACCTCCCGGAGACTTCAATACGGTCTCCAGTAAGTAGTTATCTACATCCCTGGAGACTTCAATACGGTCTCCAGTAAGTAGTTATCTACATCCCTGGAGACTCCAATGCTGTCTCCAGTAAGTAGTTATCTACATCCCTGGAGACTTCAATGCGGTCTCCATTAAGTAGTTTATCTACATGCCCTGGAGACTTCAATACGGCTGCAGTAAGTAGTTATCTACATCCCTGGAGACTTCAATGCTGTCCCTCCAGTAAGTAGTTATCTACATCCCTGGAGACTCCAATGCTGTCTCCAGTAAGTAGTTATCTACATCCCTGGAGACTTCAATGCTGCCTCCAGTAAGTAGTTATCTATACATCCCTGGAGACTTCAATGCTGCCCCCAGTAAGTAGTTATCTACATCCCTGGAGACTCCAATGCTGTCTCCAGTAAGTAGTTATCTACATCCCTGGAGACTTCAATGCTGTCTCCAGTAAGTAGTTATCTACATCCCTGGAGACTCCAATGCTGTCTCCAGTAAGTAGTTATCTACATCCCTGGAGACTTCAATGCTGTCTCCAGTAAGTAGTTATCTACATCCCTGGAGACTCCAATGCTGTCTCCAGTAAGTAGTTATCTACATCCCTGGAGACTCCAATGCTGTCTCCAGTAAGTAGTTATCTACATCCCTGGAGACTTCAATGCTGTCTCTAGTAAGTAGTTATCTACATACCTGGAGACTCCAATGCTGTCTCCATTAAGTAGTTATCTACATCCCTGGAGACTTCAATGCTACCTCCAGTAAGTAGTTATCTACATCCCAGGAGACTTCAATGCTGTCTCCATTAAGTAGTTATCTACATCCCTGGAGACTTCAATGCTGCCCCCAGTAAGTAGTTATCTACATCCCTGGAGACTCCAATGCTGTCTCCAGTAAGTAGTTATCTACATCCCTGGAGACTTCAATGCTGTCTCCAGTAAGTAGTTATCTACATCCCTGGAGACTCCAATGCTGTCTCCAGTAAGTAGTTATCTACATCCCTGGAGACTCCAATGCTGTCTCCAGTAAGTAGTTATCTACATCCCTGGAGACTTCAATGCTGTCTCTAGTAAGTAGTTATCTACATCCCTGGAGACTCCAATGCTGTCTCCATTAAGTAGTTATCTACATCCCTGGAGACTTCAATGCTACCTCCAGTAAGTAGTTATCTACATCCCAGGAGACTTCAATGCTGTCTCCATTAAGTAGTTATCTACATCCCTGGAGACTCCAATGCTTCCTCCATTAAGTAGTTATCTACATCCCTGGAGACTTCAATGCTGCCTCCAGTAAGTAATTATCTACCTCCCTGGAGACCTCAATGCTGCCTCCAGTAAGTAATCATCTGTGACCTGGAGACTCCAATGCTGCCTCCAGTAAGTAGTTATCTACATCCCTGGAGACCTCAATGGTTCTCTCCAGTAAGTAGTTATCTACATCCCTGGAGACTCCAATGCTGTCTCCAGTAAGTAGTTATCTACATCTCTGGAGACTTCAATGCTGCCTCCAGTAAGTAGTTATCTACATCCCTGGAGACTTCAATGCTGCCTCCAGTAAGTAGTTATCTGTGTCCCAGAGACTCCAATGCAGCCTCCAGTAAGTAGTTATCCATATTCCTGGAGACTTCAATGCTACCTCCAGTAAGTAGTCATCCATATTCCTGGAGACTTTAATGCTACCTCCAGTAAGTAGTTATCTATATTCCTGGAGACTTTAATGCTACCTCCAGTAAGTAGTTATCATATTGGATGACTAGCCTCCATCTACTATAGTAGTCATCCATATTCCTGGAGACTTTAATGCTACCTCCAGAAGTAGTTATATTTCCTGGACTTCAATGTACCTCCCAGAAGTAGTTATCTATATCCGGACTTCAATGCTACCTCCAGTAAGTAGTTATCCATATTCCTGGAGACTTTAATGCTACCTCCAGTAAGTATTTCATAGTTCTGATCATAGATACCTACCAGTAAGTAGTACTAGATACTGGAGACTAGTACCTCCAGTAAGTAGTTATCCACATTCCTGGGGACTCCAATGCTGCCTCCAGTAAGTAGTTATCTGTGTCCCAGAGACTTCAATGCTGCCTCCAGTAAGTAGTTATCTGTGTCCCAGAGACTCCAATGCTGTCTCCAGTAAGTAGTTATCCATATTCATGGTGACTTCAATGCTGCCTCCAGTAAGTAGTTATCCATATTCCTGGAGACTTTAATGTTGCCTCCAGTAAGTAGTTATCCATATTCCCACAGACTCCAATGCTGCCTTGAGTAAGTAGTTATCCATATTCCTGGAGACTTCAATGCTTCTCTCCAGTAAGTAGTTCTCCATATTCCTAGAGACTTCAATGCTTCTCTCAGCAAGTAGTTATCTACATTCATGGAGACTTCAATGCTTCTATCCAGTAAGTAGTTATCCTTCAATGCTGCTCTCCTGTAAGTAGTTATTTACATTAACCCTTTAACGCCGATTGGACGTATTAAACTTCGACATAAATTGAAACTTCGACATAAATTGTCTGTCGGGTGCCGATTGGACGTATGGTACAGCCAGCCACACATATAAGTAAATACATTTCAGCCACAAGGGCTGGATGTGATCTGGTAACACTGGAACTTTGCCTCCAGACGCACATTGAAGACCGCCCCTCCACACGTCTCCCCAAACATTTTTCCCTCCTACCTTTCAAGCACACGTTTATAACTTCTGCTCCCTCTCTCTAATTTCTCCTTTAAGGAAAATAATATAACTGAATCTATTCTGTAGGTTTATTTTCTCATCATGTGGAGGCGAGAAAACCCGTCTGTTCAACTTTTGTCGTAATAATATTATTACTTGCTGTTACAGACAGAAGAATTAACTCGGTTTTTGTGGCGCTCTCTTGTAATAATGGGATTTAGCTATCTACCAATAAAACCCTTGTCTATCAAATAACAGCAGACCTACTACTCTTTATTATAATTGTAATATCAACAGCCACATTCCAAATTCTTATTATTACAAAGACAACTAGCATCAGATCGTGTAGGACCTTACGTAACTCAAATTAAGCATGAAGAAATAAAGAAGGCAT
>NC_087207.1:5077068-5114021 GCF_015104395.2 Macrobrachium nipponense
AAAACCGACCTGAAGAGCTGCACTTCTCTTCCTAAACTAAACACTATGTAGCCTATTATCCCTACTCGTCTATCTCTGACCTAAGTTTTTATCATCCTGAGAACTTACGCATCGAGGGCAGGGGAATCTGCTGCCAACACTGCCTGCTCCGCGCCAGGGGGGACGGCGGATCCTGCCCCGTGGGCTTGCGGATCCCCATAACCCCCAGCACCGGTTAGGGCTGGTTCTGGAACAGGCAGGGGAGCTGGAAAAGAACGATTAGCAATTTCAGTATCCCTATTGCTCGATCTATCCTCACTTACTCGACATAAAATCGGTAACAGAGATGTCATACTCGATGTCAGCCTACTCTCAAGTCTCTTAAAGAGCACTGTCTCTAAGTCTTTATCTTGATCTACGTTAGTCTCTTCCTGCCTACACTTACTTCCGAGACCTTTCCTACGTTTGAGATACCCTAACATCTGGTCCAAAGACCACTCCTGACATTCCAAACATCTGGTCTTTACATTATATTGAACAGGCCTACAATTTACGCATAGGGAATGACTATCGTGTCATAGGGTACTCATCCTTTTCTTGCATTGTTGGCAAAGATGATACGTTGTTGAACTTCCGCTCGTCGTTTTCTGTGATGTCGTGGCCGAGGATGCAGTAGTCGTTGTCGTAGCCTGTGTTGTTTCTTCCTTTGCAGAATCAATGTCTGATGACAAGGTATTAAGAGCAATCCAACCGTAATCCAAATGGATGCGTAATTCGTCACCAAAATCAATCAAATCAAAGGTGCAAATGAAGGCCGGGCAAGACCAAAAGGAGTTCGCTGTGGATACATCTGTACTCCACCGCGAACGATAAGTGATTGACGTGAGAGGGCAGGTGTGACCGGCCCGTGAGGCAGGCTATCAGCGGTGGCTGGTAACTAGGTAACGAGGGTGTTTGCCAGGAGATTGGCAACACTGATCGTTTATTTTAACCAAAGATTTGGTAAATTTTTGATAAATGATGGTTCGGGCTGGTAAGTGACCAGGGCTTGTTCAGTGTTCAGGGGTGTATTGCAATATATATATATATATATAATATATATATATATATATATATATATATATATATATATATATATATATATATATATATATATGTATTATATTATATATATGTATAGATATATATAATATATATATATATATACTATATATATATACTATATATATATATGTGTATATATATAGTACATATATATTATATATAATATAAATAATAAAAGGAGCCCATAAAAACGCCAAAATATTTAAAGAAAATACTTTATTTAAGAGCCAAAACTCTCTCTCTCTTCAGGCAGGTGATGAATGAGAAGAGTTACAGAAGATGCAGTATTTAAACCAAGAGGTCCACAGGTCAGCCGTATATCACCCGTTGACAATTTCTCTTTCATTTTCTTAATTGCTGGTTGGAGGAAGATTTACTTTTATTACCCGAGTCCCACGATCCTTTTGAAAGATTCATTGTTGCTTTGCTTAAACAAAGCCGATTCTACAATCTGGCATTTGAAACGACAATTACTGCTATAAATTATACTTAAATTCCAGTTTATTCTGTGATTATGGCTACTTACATGGCGTTAAAACTAGCTGAGTTCTGTTTTCCACACCTTACTGAATGTTTATGCTGTATTAATCTCAGGGGTAGTGATTTACCTTTAAACCAATGTAAAATTGGTCACGCTCGAGGTAAGGGATTTTGTATACTCATGTGTCTTTAGGAATTGGCTTTTGTTGGACGTTCATCAGGGATTTGGCTAAGGTATTTGGGTAGGTAAAGCAATGGGGTTAGTTTCCAAGTGTGTCAACGTCTTAACATCCAGTTGTGGGATTTTTATTTTATTGTTGGCCATTTCTCTGGTCTTGTTTTGAGGGGACTGGTAGGTTATGTTTGCTTTATGAATTGCTTTCTTAGTTATATGGTCAGGATACTTTAAAGATGACAGTTGCTCACAGATTAGTTCAACTTCATTTTCCAGGAAATCCGGGGAACAAATCTATAAGGCTCTTATGAATAAATTACTGGCTATGCCAGTTTTGATTTTAGTGTCATGGTAACTAAAATAATGAATATATGAGAGTGAAAATTCTGGTTTTCTGTACTATATGGTAAATTTGTATTCTGTTGTGTCAAATTATTAACACATTAAAAAAAAGGGATTTTGTTTTTTGTTTCCCATTCAACTTTAAATGTTATGCTGAGCACTAATGCTTTTAATTTTGAAAGAAATATGTTAAAACTGCCCCACCTATTATCACAAAATGTTAGGATATCATTTACATATTTCATCCACAGCATGTGTTTAGGTTTTTTTGCATTTATTATCATAGTTTCAAAATATTTCATGTATAGATTAGCTAAAACAGGACTAAACGGGCTACCCGTACTGCACCCGAATTTTTTTTAAAGAATGGCTCCCCGAATGAAAGATATCATTAAATAAACACAATTAAAAATGAAGAAAGTAAATAGTACTATATTTCAGAGACCAGACTCTCTCTCTCTTCAGGCAGGTGTAAGAAGTTACAGAAAAAGCAGGCAACATAATCTGTAAGTTTTAACTCTAATCTACCTTTCTGGAGGCTTCAACAATCAATGAATTATATCTTATATACAATATAATTTTTACTTTCTTCTTTATGATACCTGTGTTCATCACTTCCGGGTATGTATTCTAATTGTCTTGAACCACCAATATTATAAACTAAATACTACACTGCTTTAATGCATGCTCTCAGTCAATACCCTATCAAAATACTAGTTAATTACATACAATCATTGCATTAACAGAACATACACCACTTTCTCAAATTAGGCTTGTTCTTTAAGTTTTATATTTCAACTCAGTGATCTAGTACACTATCTGACAATGTATTCTTATGATAAAAATAACAATACATAATGCATAAATGATTGTTTGAGACATACACAGTTATATACATAATAGGTATTTGAATTCACACATCCACCAAACTGACTGGTTTTGAAGCAAGGCATTTCATTCCATACTACACTTCTTACACAGTAAGAAAATATTTGTAATGGCCAAGTTTACCTGAACTTGTCTCCTTGAATTTTCTTGACAATGATTTCACAGCTGCCATGCTAAAGTGATAAACTGCATTTTATTAATTAGTAAAAATTGTATCCAAATTAATACAGGCATCCAACTTTGAGATTTCCCAAGATAATTTGGTGACTATGTACTATTTTTTTCCCACCCACTGGAAGAAATTACACTGAGCATTAGGATCTCCCTCTCGCCCTGCTCCTCTGGCACATGCATAAAACTGTTTGTTCATATTTGGTCCCTTCTTTTTGACTGTTCGTACAACAGTTGGCTCCTGGTGACCAGGGCACAGTGGTGGGGGTTTGGGTCCCTTCATCATAAATCCCCACCCTGATTTTTGAGGTGATCTTTTTTCTAGTGAGTTGTTGCCTTTTTCTTGTTCATTTTGGATTGATATGGAGTCATCACAATTTTGTTTACTCTCTCAAGAGACTCCTTGTCACTGGGTTTCAAACAATGTTCAACTCCTGCTGTAAGATGAGACACTTCTATTGATTGCATTTTGAAAGTATGACTTATTTTCCTTTAATTTAGCCTCATCCTTGGATACCACTTTGCTTTCTTCTGCATCCTTAGGCTTTACAGTGAAATAGGCAAGTTCAGACTTACTTTGCTTTTGCCCCCTTGATGTGGGTTTACTTTTGGACTTTCGCTAATCTTTCTCTTGTTCCACAAGAGAAGCTGGCTGACTCGGTCATGGCAGAACTTTTATAGCAGGAAATTGTAGCTACGACTCAAAATAAGATGACAACTTCTGTTGGTTACCTTTAAATTCTGGAAAGAACTTTGTGACAGATCTGGAAGTTTAGATGAATTAATTACTTCTCCTTTGACTCTTAGTACTACTGGACAGTGATCACTACCCATTACATCTTGCAATATAGAACTTTCTTCAACAAAAGGCAATAAACTTTCATCACAAAATAGTAGTCAATCTGTTCCATAATTAGAGACCTGGCATTAGTAAAGGTATTCCAACAAGTGAATATGCATCCCGTTTATTTAGGATAAAAGTAACGAAAAGTATCAACTACATGAAAATCACTGGCAGACTCAAGGAGATATTCATCAGCATGGACATCCTCCCCCATATGCACTATCATCTAGTGGAATGCCATTTTGCTCTGTAACAAATTCAGAGTCAGAAATCTTAGGGCCTTGTGGCTGCTGTGCCTTTTTGAACAAGGTATTGCTTGTCTCATTTGCTGAATTTCTTTCATAGTCAGTGCTCTTGGTATTTTCTTTTCTTTATGTATGGGAATGAGGAACTTGTCCAAATAACGCCTATCAAGACGGAGCTCAAAGTCCTGAAAATATATGAAGAAGATGTCTTTACTTAAAAAAACAGATAGGTTTATTGAATTACCTTGGTTTACCATATTAATAACTTTTCAACAAAAATAATGTAATAATTACACAAATCCATGCTTGGATTCCACAAATGGTAATTAAATTTAGTATCAATATAATTAAAATAAATGCATTGGTCTGCCTAATAACAATTCAAGTTGAAGTGCAATGTCTTAGATACCAAGGAAGGATTTGCTATAATTTTTATATTTATATACAGTAATATATAAAACCCAAACAAAACTTTTAAAAAACTTAGGCGTATTGGCAATTTATGATATCCCTACTACCTTAAAATATATGATTTTTAAAACAAAATATATTTCTTTTAGAACAAAACTAACACTTTACATTTGCCTTACTGCACATTTTCAAAAATCATCCATCCAAAGTTATTAATTTGCATTAGCCCTGAATAGCTATTTAGGTGGGACTTCTTGTGTGTCCCTAGATGATAGTCACAGGCATGTGAAGCCATAAGAATCTTGAAGATAGCATTACCAGCACCTAAAACGTTTTCTTCTTCAATTCAATCACGACCCAAAAGCACAGAAGTTTCTGGGCTGATAAAAGTGTTACCAAGAGGCAAAAGAAAGTGAAGATCTTGCAATAAAAGTTTAAGTTGGTGACCCTCTACATACCATGGACAAATGTACTGAGGATGCCCTGCCATTATGGAATCAGTGTTAACTGTACAGTTGTTCCTCAAAGCTTCACCAGGAAGAGCAAAACACTTCATCAAGAACAAAATCTTTCTCATATGTGAAAAACTGCCATTTTTCTGTGGGTGCAGGATTACTATAAAAAAGGCATCCAAAAGTACTTTAATATGACTAGCAAAGGAAAGGCCACATCTTTATATGAATCCATATAGCCCGCAGAAGGGAAGG
This sequence comes from Macrobrachium nipponense, assembly GCF_015104395.2. Lineage (NCBI taxonomy): Eukaryota > Metazoa > Arthropoda > Malacostraca > Decapoda > Palaemonidae > Macrobrachium > Macrobrachium nipponense. The sequence continues at coordinate 5,082,415 of NC_087207.1, forward strand.
ATCTAGCTCTATAGAATTCAAGCCCACAAAGATTGGTTGGTTTAATTCATGAAATAGTTTGGACTAAAAAATGTAGAGATTACATGAGAAGCAGGTTCTGCCAGCCAAAAGGCAGCTTGGGAGTTTTCTAAAACCATAAAGAAATTTATAAGGAAAAAAATGGACAGCTTTCTGAAGTAGGCCTTCAGAGACAATGAAACCACTTGATCTAAAAAAAACAAAAAAAAAAAAAAAAAAAAGCCAAATAAGACATTTCTTAGTCAAGAGGAGCATCAAGTACCAAGTTTTAAGACAGAAAAGGTTTGACATTAATATTTTCTGATAACACTAGCAAGTTTATGATCAAGGTAGCCTTGATTTATCTTCTAATCCCAGAACCTTGAAGTGAAAAGATAGACCCCAAATCCCAGTCTTTTGGAAGAATAACAAGAAGTATGAACTACCAAAACACCATAACACTATTCACAAAAAATGAATAAGATTTCTTGCCATTGAAGATTCGCCCTTTGCTACCAGAATACTATGAATTCAACACAGCAGGTGTCAGTCAACTTGCCACCAACACAGTATCTCTCATACAACTCTAGACCAGAGGTATAAGGATGTTCAGGGCTTAATACACTCAATACTCTATGGAGAGAATTGTTCTGGCTATAAAAGATGATCTCTAAAGAAAACAAAATGAAGACACAGAAAGTTTTATAACTACTGATCCAATAAATATAACGGAAAAATCCATAACAAATCTACAGGCTATGACAACCTCATGCTGGAAAATTTTCAACAATAAATTCATCACAGAGCCTATCACAGAAATAACAAGAAAGACTAAGGCAAGAGAGCGGGTGAAGAAGGATTTTTCAAGATATAGAACTACAGGAAATACAAGAATTAATCTATACCATTCCTACTGAGTTAAAGAAAGTGAGTGATGGAGCTAACCCTAACAGATGCCATGCAAGAAGAATCAGTACCAAAAATAAGTCTACTTATAAAATATCACAGAAGTATTGTGTGAGTTCAATGCTTTCATAGCCTAATTTTACAACATTGGCCTGTTGATAATGTATGGCTTGAAAGTCAAGGAAATGAGAAATGAAGCAACTTCACCTTATAAATAAATTTTTAAAGAACTAAAAAAGCAAAATACTCAGACAGAAACTGATGTCACAGGTTCCTGAGTCTCTGGCTTTAGTGCTTCTAGTACCCTGTTTCAAGTTCCAATCTTTCAAGCTCCTGTGTTCTACATTACATTTATAAGGCTCCTGATCTCTGCCTTTGTATCAAGAGTAAGAATTTGTCAAATTACGTCGTGGAATATCTGTTGTTCTTTAAAGGTCCCATGGACAGATTCTCTAATTTGCTGTTATCCCACATCAAGGATCAACAACTGCCTCCTTCAAAATTCTCTTTTAATTGAAAGTTGGTAAAATCTTCAAATGATTAACTTCTGTGTTTTCATAAAAAAGAACAAAAAGCTCATCCCAAGGAAAGGGGTTAAAGCTCTATAAATATAAAAACTGATGAACAAAACAATGTACACATTGATTATAACTCGATACATTTATCACAACATTATTAAACAAAAACAGAAATAAATAAAAAACAGTCAAGGTAATATTACATAACTGCTTCCAGTTTTACCAAATCTGCAAATACAACATGATACATAAAATGATATTGTTAAGATACAATAAAGTTTTGTACATACTTACTGGCAGATATATACTTAGCTATAGACTCGGTCGTCCCGACAGAATTTCAAAACTCGCGGCACACGCGACAGGTAGGTCAGGTGATCCACCATTCCCGCCGCTGGGATGGCGGGGTCTGGAACTATTCCCGTTTTCTAAGCCATAATTTCTCTTCCACCTGTCTCCTTGAGGGGAGGATGGGTGGGCCATAATTGATATATCTGCCAGGTAAGTATGTACAAAACTTTATTGTATCTTAACAATATCATTTTTTGTACATGAAACTTACCCAGCCGATATATACTTAGCTGATTGGCACCCTTTGTGGCGGGCAAGAGACAGCTAAAACAAAATAATACTTAAACTAAATACATTAAAAAACAGGGAAAAAACAACCTATGTTCTTGATAAAATAATCCATAGTTCCTACCTGATTGGGCTGAAGACTTCATGACTACTGTCGATGAGTCTGCCTGCCTCAAGAGTTTTGTCAACGAGGAATGAACCTATGGTTGAATAACTCTTTGGATCGTGTCAATGGGAGCTAGCCCGCTTACGCGACAGAGCCTTTTTGCTAATTCTGGATCGTACCAATGGGGGCTGACCCACTTACTGGTAGAGCCTTGACCTTTTGTCATATCAATGGAGACTCGCCCTCTTACATGACAGAGTTAAGGTTATTAAAAAATCACAAAGAGCACTGAAGCCAATCCCGATCACCTGACCATGTTAGTATTGTTTATAATCTATGAATTGCAAGAGGGTTCCCTATTCCCTCTGACAATTAACCAATAAAAAACAACCACCAATAAAAAGTAATTTAAACACTAAACTAAATTAGGAAGGATTAGGCCTCAGCCCCTTCTCCCAGCAACTGAATTCGCCGAAACATACGCTGGCGGAATCCCAGAAGCAAAGCACTTTTCGTACGAAATTTTAAAACGTCTTCTTTAGGTAATTCGAGGCGAACACAGAATTACATCTCCAAACGTAGACTCTATAAGAGCCTGAAGAGACCATGTTTTGTGAAAATGCATAGAGTAGCTATGGCCTCTCACTTCATGAGCTCTCACTCTGAGAACCTTGAGGTGCTCTTCATCGCACTTAGGTGGCTTCCTTCCCTTATTACATCTTTTATGAAGTATGTAAGGGCGTTCTTAGAAATCGATCTTTTCGGATCTCTTACAGAGCACCAAAGACTTTCTTCTGTACCTCTCAGGCAACTTCTTCTTCTCCCAGGTAGAACTTGAGTGCCCTGACTGGACACAAAGTCCTTTCTAGTTCTCTCCTGTTAATGAAGATAGTCCTCTTATCTTAAAGCTTCTTGGCCAACGGCTTTGAGGGATTTTCATTTTTTGCTAGAAAAAATGGTTTCAAAGGAGCAAATCGCTGAATCCTTCTTAAAACCCACTTTGCCTTCCAAAGCTTGCAACTCGCTAATTCTCTTGGCTGTTGCTAACGCAAAGAGGAATAATGACTTTCTCGTTAAGTCTCTAAACGAAGCTGCGTGAGGACGGTACAAATTTTTCCGACATTAGGAACTTGAGGACCACATCCAAGTTCCAGCTAGGCTTCTTGATTACATGGTCTTTCGTGGTTTCGAAAGACCTTATAAGGTCATGTAGATCTTTATTATTCGTCAGATCTATTCCTCTATGTCGAAACTGAGGCCAGCATACTTCTGTAACCCTTCACTGTTGAAACTGCCAGTTACAGTCTTTTCTCAAATATAGAGAAAATCTGCGATTTCAGTTACAGAGGTACTGGAAGAGGATATTTTCTTTCCCTTACACCATCTTCTAAACAATCCCACTTCGACTGATATACTTTTAGAGGTGGAGACTCTTCTGGCTCTTGCAATAGCCTTCGCCACTTCTCGTGAAAAGCCCCTTGCTCTGACAAGTCCTTCGACAGTCTGAAGGCGGTCAGACTTAGAGCGGGGAGTTTTTTTTGGTGAAACCTGTTGAAGTGGGGTTGTTTGAGAAGATCATTCCTTAGTGGAAGCGATCTTGGAAAATCTACTAACCACTCCAGCACCTCTGTGAACCAATCGAGAGCTGGCCAGAAGGGAGCGATGAGGGTCATTCTTGTTCCTTCCGAGCAAGCGAACTTCCTCATACTTCCCCTACTATCTTGAAAGGAGGGAAGGCGTATGCGTCCAAGCCCGTCCAATCTAGCAGAAAGCTGTCTACTGCTACTGCTTGTGGATCCGAGATCGGGAGCAATAGGTCTCTAATCTGTGATTCTTGTTGGTCGCGAACAGGTCTATATTGGGCCTTCCCCACAGATGCCAAAGTTGTTGGCAAATCTGAGGATTGAGAGTCCATTCCGTGGGTAGACTTGTTCTTTTCTGCTCAACAGATCTGCCCGGACATTTTTTCTACTCCCTGCACAAACCTTGTGAGAAGAGAGATCTTCCTTTCCTGAGCCCAAATCAGAGATCCTTTGCTGATTCGTACAGGGAAAAGGAATGCGTCCCCCTTTGTTCTTTATATAAGCGAGGGCTTGTTGTGTTTGTCCGAGTGAATCTGAATCCCACAGACCTGAGACCTGTTCCTCGAAATGACTAAAGCTAGATGAATGGCTGTTAGTTCTTTCTTGTTTTATGTGCCAGGACACTTGTTCTCCTTCCCAAGTGCCTGACACTTCTTCCGAACCTAGGTCGCTCCCACACCCTGAATCTGAGGCGTCCCAAATAACGCTAGGCGAGGGTTCTGTAAGCGAAGGGAGATTCCCTTGCTTAGTTTCTGTGGATCTAACCACCAATGATATTCTCCTTGATCCCTTTCGAGATTGGAAATGTATCTCCTAGATTGTTGGGACTTCCAATCCCACTTCTCCTTCAGATCAAAATTGAAGGGGTCGTAGGTGTAGTCTTCCTAAGGAAACGAACTGTTCCATCGAGGAGAGGGTCCCCAGTAAGCTCATCCATTCCCTCGCGGAACAATGTTCTTTCCTTAAGAAGACTGCCACCTTTTCTAGGCAGCGTTCTCAACCTCCTTTTCCTGCGAAGGATACGCTAGAAAATCCCGAGAATCCATCTGAATCCCCAGATAGACAATACTCTGCTGGGGAGTCAGCATGGATTTCTCGCGATTGACTCAACAAAAGTCCTAGGGACTTTGTCAAATTTAGAGTAACTAACAGGTCCTCCAGACATTTTTTCTCCGATTGGGCTCTTATTAGCCAATCGTCCAGATATAACGAGATCCTGATCCCTTCCAGATGTAGCCAATAAGCTCATTCTTCATGATGTCCGTGAAGACATGAGGGGCAGTCGAAAGTCCGAAGCACCTCGCTCGGAAACTGGAACACTTTCCCTTGGAACATGAATCTCAGATATTTCCTTGCTGCCGGATGAATTGGCACATGGAAATACGCATCCTGAAGGTCCAGGGACCACCATCCAGTCCCCTGGACGAAGAGCAGACAGAACAGAGGAAGACGTCTCCATTGAAAATTTCTTCTTCAAGACAAAAGAAATTCAGGGCACTGACGTCTAGAACCGGTCTCCATCCCCCCGATGCTTTCGGTACCAGGAATAGCCGATTGTAAAATCCTGGAGACTGGAGATCTTGAACCAGTTCTACCGCTTCCTTGGCAAATCATCTGTTCCACTGCTTGCAAAATAGCAAGCTTTCGGACCGGATCCGAGTATCTTGCAGTCAACTCCCTTGGAGTTGTCGTCAAGGGATGGATTTTCCCTGAAGGGATCAAGTATCCTTTTTTCAGGATAGAGAGGGACCAAGAGTCCGCTCCCTTCTGCGCCCAGACTTTTGCAAAGTAAGAGTAGTCTGGCGCCTACTTTCGTCTGGAGACTCCCTGCTCATCTAGGACTTCCCGAAGGACCTTCTAGATGTCTACTCCTTCTATCTGGTCTGCGACCATCTAAGAGGGGCTCTAGAAGAGGAGGCGCACCTCGAAAGGGCTGTACAAAAGAGGGTCTCTCTTTTTTCTCTATAGGCACTAAATTCCGCCCTAAACTTCTTGGCTGAGTGCGTGAGGAGATCCTGAGTTGCCTTCTCCGTAAGAGATTTAGAAAAACCTCTCTAACAGTCTCCTGTGGAAACAGATGCGGGGATAAACGGTGCAAAAAGAAGAGATGTTCTTTGCAAAGGTGATACGGCTCTTGCTAGAAAAGAGCTAAAGACCGATCTCTTCTTTAAGACTCCCGTTCCAAAAAGAGAGGCAACTTCTACGGAACCGTCCATGACCGCTCTGTCCAAGCAAGCCAGGACGCTTGAAAGTTCCTCCATGGGGAAACAAAGTCATGTCCTGAGCTCTCTTAGCTAAAGCTCCCAAAGCCCAGTCCATAAAATTGAAGACTTCCAGGGTTTTAAAGAGGCCCTTTAGAAGGTGGTCTAGCTCACACATGCCCCATGTTGCCTTAGCCGACAGCAAAGACTTCCTCCTGGAAGAGTCCACTAAGGACAAATCCGCATCTGCGGAAGAAAAGGGAGGCCTAACCCCATAGGTTCTTTGGTCTCGTACCACCTTCCTGGTTTGCCTGTTAACTTGGAAGGAGGGTCAGGAAAAAAACTGTTTTGCCCGCTTCCCTTCTGGAAGTCAACCACTCTGAAAAGGTCTTTAAGGCCTTTTTCATACAAAGAGCTGGGCGCATCTTGACGAAGGAAGACGACTTGAGAGCTTTTGTGCTAGACATCAAAGATCCTGGTGAAGGAGGGTCAGCAGGATGAAGGGAGTCTCCGAACTCCTTTAGCAGCAAAAGTGAAAGTCTCTTGTAGTCAGAAACTGCTACATCTACTGGCTCGTCGTCTTCCGATACCTGGTCCAACTGATCCACCGAAGGAGACCGTTTGGGAGTGATCTGGCTCTTCCCGGGAGAAGAACTCCTTTCCCGAGAAGGGGAGCGCTGAACATTAGCACTTCTATACGAAGAGTGAGGCTCCTGCCTGTCCGAAACACTCTTGCGCCTACTAGACTCTTGTTGCTAGGTTCTTGCGGTTCGCCAGGTTCGCGGCGCTTGCTAGGCTCCTGGCGCCCTGATTCAGGGCGCTTGAAAAGATCCCCGCGTCCTGATTTCATGACGCTTAACAGGCTTCTTGGCGCCCTAACTCTTGACGCCTAACGTACTCCTGGCGTCCTGCCTCCTGGCGTCCTAACTCCTGGCGCCCTGACTCCTGGGCGTCCCTGACTCATGGCGTCCTGACTCCTGGCGCCCTGACTCCATGGCGTCCTGATTCCTGCCTTCTAGCAGACTCCTGACGTCCTGAAATCCTGTGGTCTGAGAGGCTCTTGACGCCCTTTCTTGCGTCTTGCTGCCCCCCCCCCCCCCCCCCCCCCCCCCCCCCCTCTTTGACGCCCCCCCCCCCCCCCCCCCCTCTTTGCGCCTGCCTGGTTCCTGGTCCTGCAGACCCAAAGGATCCTGATACTTAAATCGGTTTTCCGGTTCCTTGAACCTAAACTGATCGAGACTTCTGCTCGATTCGCGGTGTCTCATAGGGCGCTTCGGAGAAGACAGCCTATAGGGCGAAAGAACTCTTCTCAGGAGAAACAACTCCTATCGGACGAGTCTCTCGATGAAGGCGATAAACACCTGGAGATTGTGAGGGTTCTCTCCTATGCGAAGAGGGGCGCTTAGCGGAACTCTTAACAGGGAGCGAAACATCTTTCCTCCTTGTCGAGTCCTTAGCAAAGGAGCCTACTAAAGAAGCTAACTGCTCTTGCAGATTAATCAAAAACTTCTTCGTAGGATCCTGAAGGTGAAGGCTCCTCTTGTTTCGTCTTCTTAGTTTCCCGAGGCCAATCTCGGGAAAACGCTCTGGGCTGGAATCAGCCGCGTCTCCTTTAGGCGCCTTCCAGGCTCTCCTTCAAAGGGCGCGCAAAGAGAGGCCGAACTCCATCCTCGTTTAGGAGAGGAAGAGTCTGAGCCGAAAAACACTCCCTTAGGACGCCTTTTCTGCGGCAATCCGAGGCAGCCTGGGACTTACAACAGGATCTGCCGAAGGGACGCCTGACCGTTGGGATGTTCTGCATCCTCCCTGCGGCTTTCGACATCCCTCCTCCCCTGGTCCTGGGAGTTTGGAAGCGGTCTAGGCCTAGGAGCAATGAGAACCGGTCAGACGCCCCCTCCACTGCACTGGGACACTGCACAAGTCACTATCACCACTCTTACCTTCGTTTAGAGCTCGTAGCTGAGCTTGAAGTTTCTTGATTGAAGCTTTTACATTTTCCCTCTCTGAAGAAGAATCTTTGGATTCAGAACAGGGAGAAGCAGCTGAGGCTAAGGGAAAATCGTTAGTAGGAGAGTTTACTTCTGTTCTAAAGAGCAAGATCTACAGATGACCTAGCTGAAGCCTTTCTTACTCTATCTCTCTCAAGCTTCCTAACATATGACGATAACTCCTTCCATTCAAGCTCCGTAAGGTTCTCGCATTCAACACAGGTGTTATTAAAAGAACATTCATTCTCTCTGCATTTAGTGCAAATACTATGAGGATCTACTGCCGATTTAGGCAGCCTAACCTTGCAACCTTCCTACTGCCAAACTCTAAACATAGGTGAAGCCTTAGCGTCAGACATCGTGAAAGAGTAGTAAACAAAACCAAAGTCGAAAAAACAGTCCACAATAAGCGTATGCCAAGCCAGAGAAAAAACAGAATACGTCACCAAAAGACCAATCCAAATTCTTGGCAAAACGAGTAGAAATCCAAGATGGAGGAATGAACAATAGGTGTTGTCCGTTCAACCGACAGAGAAATTATGGCTTAGAAAACGGGAATAGTTTGTCCAGACCCCCGCCACCCAGCGGCGGGAATGGTGGATCACCTGACCTACCTGTCGCGTGTGCCGCGAGTTTTTGAAATTCTGTCGGACGACCGAGTCTATAGCTAAGTATATATCTGCTGGGTAAGTTTCATGTACAAAATTGTAAACTATACTTTGGACCATGAACAAAAAGCATTACTAACTTTGACAAAAAACTAGCACACAGAACTTTATGCCAAGTTAGTCAAAAGAACTAATAATTTATTTTAGTCATAAATAACCTGAAAGAACAAATGACTGATAAAAAAAATACGTTTATCAATAATAATTTGCCCAGCAAGAGAAAAAAGTGAAATGTTTTTAAAGACAGTGGTTCTTCACTTGCATTAAATGCTACTTCTCTCTCAGTATTTAATATATTTAATAAGAAATGCATATCTAACTCAAAATGACTATCACAAGAAAATATTATCCACAAAGGTATAACAATACCTCCTGGATCACAATGGCTACAGCAAACATGTAAGGGGTGTGTTCACACTGCAGTAAAACATGCAATCATAAACACACACCAGCCACTTATTGCAAAGACATCCCATACAGCTTGTTTAAAAAACTTCAGTGACATACTGGTAGCAATAACCCATAGTTTCATACGGTTATCCTGCATTACACCCAAAGATTTGCTCTCTACTTACAGTTGTCAACTTGTTTTCAACCAGTTTGTAATATCCTGTGGTACGTTTTGAGCATGTGTTTAAGAAGTGTTTTACTGTAGTGTGGATGCATCTTCAGGGGACTTACTCTATTGAATTATACTTGAAAACATTCAATATAGTGGGTAGCGCAATATAGGTAAAATAGAGGCTAGTAGGTATTATGCATGAACAACACAACTCTACTACAAATCATCTGGATCACAGTGATCAATCCTCTTGTGAGATGTATTTATATCGCCAACTATAATAACATGGCAACCCGTTGAATAAATAGCTGCTGCTCGCTGTCCTTAACAATTCATAAAAGCGTAACTTATACGCTCTTCGTTCTGGCTTTTCGGGATCCACTCTTGACAATAAACATTTATTACCGCTACAGCTGAGAACATACTGCTGTTACCCTGAATTAAAATAAAAATCACTCAGACATGTTTTCCAATTTCATTACATATATGGACTAACAAGATGTTAAATTTTATCCATCAAGTAGTAATTTTTTCTTATACAAAAAATTTAGTTGAATAAGCATTAGTAAAATACACAGAAAATGTTCAAGGCAAATTGCATTTTTCCTATGTATGCAACCAGAGCCTTTTTTACTTAGCATATTCTTCAATGCCAACTGGATTTGGCCATAGAAATTTTGTAATGAAGTTAAATGATAGTTTTTAAAAAATGAGTTTGAGGAGAAACACCACTAAATGACCAACAAACAGTACTTTTCCTTCAATTGGCATCATGGACAGTGGCATGGTGGGAGTTGGAAATATGATCAAATGCTCTGGCTTGCATACCAACAAAAAATACAAATCATGCATCTTAAAAAATATTATTGTTCCAATAGGTGAACAAGCATTGCCTTTCATGTAAGAGTCTTCTTCCTTAGCTGGGAGTTTTTTTCTCAATTGACTGGTGGAGTTTATTTTCTCAATTGATGGTAAGCTGCAACCCACTTACAAACATAGAGTTCCCAGTCATGATCATGAGCAGTGGAGCAATGACTCCTCAACCTCCTATCTGGTTTGTGAGTGCAGCTAGGGTTGAAGGAAAGCTACAAGCACCTTTAAACAATTACTATAATGCACAAAGTGAGGTGAACTGACTGCCAACACAAACCCCCAGGGTGCATCTTAATAATTATATTAGCCTTTCCCAATTAGACTTTGCCTCATATCAACACAAAAATGACAATTTGTCCAAATTGCATTTTTCCTAACTATACAACCTGAGGTCCTTTTACAATAGGAAGGTACTAGCGGCAGCTGGATAGGTCGTAAGCTTTCGAACAAGGGGTTCGGTAGTTAACTGCTTGTCCGACAGGCGCGCGCTGTGCGACTGGTAGGTAAACAAATCACTTTTGCTTTTGGCCCAAGCAAAAACTGCAGAGTGAGGGTGGCATGAGGTGGGCTATGTGTAAAAAGGACCTCAGGTTTGTATAGTTAGGAAAAATGCAATTTTGGACAAATTGTCATTTGTTCCGACACGGCATACAAACCTTCGGTCCTTTTACAATAGGAAGACTCACTTCTTGGTGGGAGGAATCTGAGTCTTTTGTGAACAGACTGGTGTTCGCCCAACCTTGGAATGCCTCCCTGGTCGTAAGAGCGAGGGAGGGATCCAAGCCTCTGTCCGATGATCGGGTGTGCACCGCAGGATCAATGGTCAGACCTCTTGGACCAAGTATCTAAGAGAGAGGCTAAGCGGTATCGCTTCGTTACCAGCAAACCAAGAACAAGAAGTTCCTATTTGCAAGACAGGCAACATAAAGTTTTAGGTTTTGGTCCTCTTGTTGGCATCCACTTCCCCTCCCCCCTTGTAGGAGGAAGTGGTGGATATTCGCTCCCATCCCTAGTGAAAGGGATAGGATGGGGCTCTGTCGAGTAGCTCACCGGCATCTCGTCCTTATCCAGCAAGGTGATGACCGTATCCCTCTACCCACAGGTAGAGGGGAGAAAAAGATAGGAAGAGAAGCCAGTCACTCTCTCATTCACTTATCTATTCTTACAGTCACACCAGGACTCGATGCTGTTCAGCCTGCTAGCTGGGTCTGGGTTAGCTAGAACAACGTGTTGAGCAGCCACCACGGGTCCTAAGGAAAACGATCCAAGGACCTGTGGGTCAATATCCAAAAGGTAGAAGGAGGTGCCGGTGGTCTGGTTGTACCAGACCCTGCCTTCAGTACCTGCGCCACCTCGGAGAAGTTCTTGTGTAACTCGAGGGAGTGTACTTCTAGGTCATCTTGGTGCTGACGAAGAGTCTTCAACACTCAGCCTGGGATGTCGAGTTTCTTCAGAAAGCGCGGTCGCGCTCACAGGACAAAGCAGCATCTCCTTCGCATCGAAGGCAGTGAAGTCCATTAGGGAAGGGGATTGTGAAGGACTCTAACCGATCGTCAGGTGACCGAAGGGTTCAGAGTCTTCGCTACGAATTCGGTACGAAATCGAGCGTCACGCAATCCCCATCCCCTGGATGCTTGACTTCGCAGGAAAAGTCATGCAATTACCTCAGAGGAAAAGAAGGGATGGTCGTATGACCTATCCCTCTTCTCGACTTCGGTGATGTCCTGTACCCATACTGGTCTATTCCGTCTGCAGCGAAGTTGTTGTTCTCGGTAGTGGATAGGACACCGACACTCATTGGTGGGTGTCGATGGTATGGGTACTGTGACAAGCCGTTAGGACGAAGAAAAGATTGTTATGGAACAACCGAACTAAGTCCACAGCGAAGTTCGTAACAGACTTGGGCGCTCTGACAGCTGCCGACTGACTGCGTTCGTAGGAGGACAAGTTGTCCAAGCACCCGAGCAAGTCACGTGACCTTCGCCTTTTAAAAGGGGTTTTATGCCAAGAGACTAAAACAAATAATTTGTTCGTCACCGCTGCCAGAAGGCAAGGTGATGACTCTCTTAAGGCATGTGCCCAACAGGCCAAAGTCAATTGCCTTCTAGAGAACCGAGGTCCTTGATGGCAAGATATCTCATAGTATAGTTGATTCTCGGCTAAGGAGAAACAACACTATGTGTCGTTGAAGACGAAGGTGTACAGAAAATGCAACCTACGTCTTCACAGCTGAACAGAGAGAAGGATTCTCAAGATTCTGAACCTGTGCTACAAAGACTGAGAACGCTAACCGCTATTCATTGCTGTCCGGTGAGGATCGTAGTTGCAATAAAAGCGGAGCGCTTTTCAGTAATGAAGACAGGGAAATACTGCCTGAAGAACTGCTTCTCATGGGCTGAACATTTGGAAGTAGAGCTGTCAGGTCGAGAGTAGCGATGTCTTCTGACATATCTGTTAATTCGGGGCGAGCAATGAATAATTGCACACCTACGAATACGAGATATTTAGAAGACAAACTCAGATGTCTGCAAAAACATCATTCGCATTATCGCGGTGCGATGAGCGGTTGACTAGTACAGACTTCTGTTACCGTGCCGTAAACAGAAAGATGAAAGAGTCCAAGAGATATCTCTGTTGAAAATTCTCGCAATGTCGAAGGCGATGAAATCGAGCGTCACAGCAGTAGATGGTCCTTCATTATTGCGAGAATCCCCGTAATCGAGACCTAAGTCCCATGATTGGTTGGGCAGAGATACGTTCGGTAGTCAATCAAACCTGGGGAGAGAGAGACGTAACCGACCGTGCATCTCCGAGACCTAGCTTGATACTGAGCCGCTATCAGGCAGTTCAATACGCCAGTAGCTCTCGGTGACTCGTCATCCTGAGTTGCCAGGTAATCCCATTATTCCACGAAGGAATGCGTTCGGCTAGAACCATCCGAGCATAAAGAATACGCTCGAGCAATTATATTTTAACCGAAACGATTTCGGTAAATACAAAGCTGATTTGGTGTTGTCATGACAATACCAGTGTGCTAAAATCGAAACTGATAACTTCTGGGAGGTTGCAGGCACCCCGATTTGCAGTCCAATTAAGCTACAATTCGTCTCGGTCACAAACCGTAAGAGTTAACTACGGTAATGCGCCTACGGACAATTCAACTGTTAAAGAATCAATGTCGCCGAGGGTAATATACGTAGTATTATTTGTAGGTTCTGTAGCCAACGACCTCCATCCTAAATTCTTTTCCCCTCGAAGGAATGAGGAATAAGGATTTGGAGATCGAACCGCCTTCGTTCTCTAGTCAAGAGAGTGAAGGAGAAGTCTTTACCCAAAGAAGAAAGCTTCAATGGTGAACAGAATACCGAAGACGATAGATTCAAGCCAAACTGGAAGTTCCCCGTCCGTTCTTCTCTCTATTCCAGGTTAAACGCTACTGTGAATACTCTTCTTCCAGCAGCAGTCTTCTTCCAAATGCTAGAAATTACCGGAATTCGAGCATAATCGAGGTTCCCGATTATCGTGTAACAATTATCGGGGAATTCTCGCGTCTACTTTGGACCGTGGTCTTTCGCCTAAGTGTTTGGAGATCGTAAAAACTCGAACACTCTGAGTTGCGCTAGAAATTCCGTAGAATTCTAATCACTCTGCGAAACCCCCCACCGCCAATTCGTCAAACGATATCGGCTGGTGGTCCTCTCGATTCCCCGTAGGAATATCGAGAAAGGGGCAGGATCCCTCCTCAACACGACCGGGCTTACGTCAGGTAGGACCCGAAGGTCGGTAGCGCAGCCCCTAACGTGGGATCTTACAGAGAAATCTCTGTAGGATCCCTCCCCTTTCCCTCGTAGCCGTAAGGAGAGAGGGAATGGGGGAGGAATTGGATACTGGCTCGCCTTCCCAGCGGAACTAGCAGTTGGAGAAGAAAAGGAGCAGCCATCGCCTTACGGCGATGGCCTCTCAGAGCCTGGGAAAACGTATCGTCAGAGAAAACGTTTTCCCGAGGAGGGTTACGAACTCATACTGTAGGTAAGGGTCTGCCGCCACTCTGTGAACGTCGTCTGGGTGGGGCTGATCGACACCTGACAGGAGAGAGCCGATACCGTCCTCCGACGCTTCCAGTCCTCGTCGAGGTCGAAACCTCAGGAGGACCGAAGGGGTATTCAAATACGGTGTCCGAAGACACGTAGAAACGCCTCTGTCGCAGTAGGAGGTGAAGTAGCTTGTTTGACCGGCCAGAACTGAGAGAGCCTTCTTGTCCGGAGACAAGAGACTACCTGGTTCAACACAGTCGGCAAGCTCCGATCGCGGCAGACCCACCGTCGATTTGGGTTCCCTCTCGGGCCCCAAACGACTCGAGCCGAGACGGGCTCTGCTGGTGGGAGCGGCGATCCTTCCCCCCGAGGGTCGTTGTGCTGACGAATCAGCGCCATAACCTCGGCAAAGTTCCTCTGGATCTCGGAAGTCACAGCATCTTCAGAGTGGGACCATTAAGCCCTTCGAACAAGAGCATATTCCGAGAACCTTCCTCCTAAGAAGGGGGAACAGCGACAGCCCTCTCGGTCTCCCCATCCACTTGCGCATACGTCCTGGCCGGTCCAAGAACCGTGCCTGGCACGTAGGGCGTCGTGGTGGATCATGAGGGGCGCACCCCTCACGATCACTCCTCAATACCTCGCTCCTCCCGGTGTAACCCGAGGAGGTTGAAGGTACGGGAGAGGCAGACCTGCGCTCCCTCGTCGCTCGCTGGCAGAAACCAGCCGGCTTGGAGGGCTGCAGGCGATCGTCAACCCGCGGTGGCGATCGAGCTGCAGGCCTGGTCGAACCGTCTCGCTGTGTGGAGAACGGCTGGACTGAGCACAGCGGTCCGAGTCTCGAGTCACAGAGCTGGTGCTGGTTGCCGTACCCGATCGCTCTCTGTGAGAGCGACGGTCAGGCGACCTGCAGGCTCCACTGTCACAGTGAGACCGGTGCTTGTCCTCACGGCACGTCACGTCGCTGGTTCCAGCCGTGGCTGGCACCGGCGAACGAGGACCTCTTCCCAGCCTCAGCCCATGGCCGGATCGTGGACCGTCACGTCCCCGGGTAGCCAGCTGTTCGCCGCGAGAGTGAGAGCTGGTCTGGTGAGAGTCGAGTGAGCGGCTGTCACCAGTCTTCCGCCCCGTGCCGTGAACCTGACGCTGAGCGGACTCAGAGGTCTGGTTCCTGGCTGCACGGTCGCTGGTAGCGGCCGTACACTCGGTACCTCCCGCGACGAGAGGCCGAGACGGACCCTGATGCAGTGGCAGAACCACTGACACCAGGCGAGGAAGTACCGGTGTTAGTCGGTACCCCTCTGGTCCCCGTAGTCTTCTTCCTTGCGGAAGAAGAGACGGGCCCCGCTCCCGAAGGAGCAGGAGGACCAGCGGAAGGAACCCTCCCGTCCCACCGAGGTGAGACGGGTCCCGAGAAGCTCCCCCGAGGGAGACTTCTTAGGAGGGAGGAGGCAACCTTCCCTTCTCCCTTCCCTTCCTCCTTCTTCCTCGGCTGTGAAGCCTTAGAAGTCGAAGGGGAAGAGGCAGCAGCCGACGACGATGAAGAATGATGAAGACGACGACGACGACACCCTTCCTCCTCTTCTTCGTCAGCTTCCTCAGGACAGACGTAGATCTGCTATCCAGGGCGGAGCCGGGGCTGCTGTAGCCGAAGCCACAGGGCCCGGACGCACCTGTACAGACAGACCAAGTCTGGGGTAGTACCCACCACGAACAGGGACGACATCAGCAGGTATGGCATCTCAGGAACAGCAGGCACAGCCAGCACAGCATCGGTAGGGAGCAGGCGCAGCAAAGGCAGGGACAGCCAGCGCAGCAACGGCAGGACAGCCAGCGCAGCGGACTGCATGGACAGTCAGCCCAGAATTGGCAGGTACGGCGGCAGCACTGGAAACACAGGAAGTGGAGCAGCAGCCAGCAACATCCTGGTACCGGCGGCAGGTCCAGGGGCGAGCTCTAGGGCAAGCGGAAGTGTGGTCGCTGCAGCGCGGCAACCACGACGGCGGCGGCACGCCCCCCTCTCGGTACGGCGAACGGCACTTCACAGCGGGCTGTAGGCAAGACTGTTTACCACGTGAGGCGAGTACACCAGGTGAGGAGGGACGTCGTCACCTGGAGCGTGGTCACCACTCCATGGGTGACCGCAGTAGGCCCAGACATAGAACCGCAGCCCCTGGACACTAGCACGCCCTGCAAATGGAAGGACGCCCTACTCACCAAGGTCCACCCTCGTGGCAGTAGCACCTGCGGAAATAACAGTAGTAGCGATTAGTGGGGGGGGGAAGTCCCCTCGCGCGGGGGGGTGAGCCCTCTCCCGAACGAGTGGAAGACCCCGAATACAATTGTACATCAGGCAAGGAGCGCCCTCCCCCGCGCTCGACGATCGGGCGAGGAGAAGAACGCCGATAACCTTCCCCCTCCCAAGGGGAAGGGCCATCTGTGGGAGCTGAGCGGGGGGGGTTCTCGTTCTTCGCCCCACCCCCGCACAGCACCCATGTACCCAACAATAATATAAGAGCCCGAGAGCAAATCGTGCCATCGGCCCGAATGCAAGGGCATAAGGATCAATTCCCTGACTGAGCGGAACTTGAACAAATAAATATTGATGCAAATCAATAATAAAGGAATAAAATGAAAAAGAATCTTGCATTACGATTCACTTCACAATGATAAGGGCTTCGGATCGAGCGCATTTGCGCCCTCGGTACCGAGCGCAAGGGTAAAAAGGATCCATTTCTTACCTTTTATGGATCAAGGTTTATGGAAACCTTGATCCATAATGAATTGATGCAATCAAAATATATATGAAATGAAAAAGAATACTGCGCTTGCGATTTCACTTCATACATAAAAGGGGAAGGATCAATTCCCGGGAAATAGCGGAAACATTGATCCCAGTAACCAATGCAATCTCAATAAAATATGAAAATGAAAAAGAACTGCACTTGCGATTTCACTTCATTCAAATAAAAAGGGGAAAGGATCAATTTCCGGGTAAGCTCGGAAACTGATCCAAAATGAGTATTGCTACAATCAAAATAAATATATGAAAATGAAAAAGAATACTGTACTTGCGATTCCACTTCCATACAGAATAAGTTTCCGTGCCGAGCGCATTCGCTCGGCAACGCCAGCTACAGGTCAAAAAAATATAAATGAAAAAGAGCACTTACTTACGATTTTTCATCTACACATTTCCAACCAAAATATACGCTCCGGAGCGAGCGCTCTCTCCGCCCTCGGCACCGAGCACACAATACGAGGATCATTTCTGGGAAAATGAATTCCCGCACTTACGCCCTTCAGTCCCGGCACTCGGGTAATCGAGGGCGTGGTGAAAACCAAGATCCTTTAATTCACAATTGAATTCAATGGAAATAAATCATGAAATGATTGTACTTACAATTCAGTTTTTCACTAGATAAATAGAAAAAGAAAAACACAACCATGCGAAAGCAACGACGACGAAGCGGGCAGAGAGCGATGATACACGTCCACACGCCAGCAGGCCGAAAGCAAAAGTGATTTGTTTACCTACCAGTCGCGCGCGCGCCTGTCGGACAAGCAGTTAACTCCACCGAACCCCTTGTTCGAAAGCTTACGACCTATCAGCTGCCGCTAGTACCTTCTATTGTAAAAGGACCCGAAGGTTTGTATGCCGTGTCGGAACAAACTGTAAAATGGGGGGTTCCATTCATAGAAGGAATTCTTTTTCGGTAAAAATCTGTCACTGGCACTCCAACCTTTAATTTAACATTTAATACCTTTATGGAATGCTGCGTGATAATGGCTCGTCCTTCACTGTCCAAATTTCTTAATTCTTCCTCAGTCCAATGCCCAGCAAGTGATTCAGGAGTCCCCCCTTTATCCAGTAAATTTCCTCCATATAAACCTGTAAAAAACATTAGCTGATGAATTAAAATTTACTATCAAAATAACAAGATTGCTTAAAAGCTCTTTGAGTATAGAGTAAGATCATTGTAATTTTTTCTAGATATACAAATTCATGTCCTTTATAAGGATTACATATGACGAAAGTTGGTTGTTGAACTTGGTAACAAGGTAGTTAACTAGTGGCAGAAAAGTAAGGGATGGGAGAATAATTCAACTACAGGATCACTTTTTCCTTTAACAGGGTTGCTCAGTGGTGGGATTATACTCACACTTCAGGTTTATATCATTAGGAAAAATACAAAATATCCATCATTTGCAATTTTTTCTTACAAATACAAACCACCTTTTACCTGAAGCCACACTACATAGGTGAGAAATATTTTCTAATGAACATTGCTGATGTTGCTGTCCTGCATTATCAGCTCCCTGGTCATATACTATGTGAACAGGGAAGTATGACTCTTGTAACACTTGTACAGCCTGGCATGCATGATGTGCCAAAGTATGGCTACTACAAAAACAGAAGAACTTTGACTTTGTGTGTGGGATAGGAAGATAAGCTCAAAATACCAGCATCTATGTACTATTACCTGAAAGACCTTCCTGAGCATAAACTGGAGTAGCTTCCTTTGAGCAAAATGTAGCAACACCAGAATACCCACTCCTGAAAAAATAAAAAGTAAATATTTCTTTCTTAAGAAAGTTTCACAAAAAGGGTCACATCCAACCACATGTTTAGCAATACTGTACTAAAATATTAATTTCAATAAAAAAAATGACAATTTGTCCAAAATTGCATTTTTCCTAACTATACAAACCTGAGGTCCTTTTACAATAGGAAGGTAACTAGCAGCAGCTGGACGGTCGTAAGCTTCGAACAAGGGAGTTCAGTAGTTAACTGCTTGTCCGACAGTGCGTGCGCCGCGCGACTGGGAGGTGAAGAATCACTTTTGCTTTAGGCCCAGGCAAAAAACACAGAGTGAGGGGTGGCATGAGGTGGGACTATGTGTAAAAGGACCTCAGGTTTGTATAGTTAGGAAAAATGCAATTTTGGACAAATTGTCATTTGTTCCAACACGGGATACAAACCTTTCAGTCCTTTTACAATAGGCTTTTACAATAGGAAGACTCACTTCTTGGTGGGAGGAATCTGAGTCTTTTGTGAACAGACTGGTGTTCGCCCAACCTTGGATTGCCTCCCTGGTCGTTAGAGCGAGGGAGGGATCCTAGCCTCTGTCCGATTGATCGGGGTGTGCACTGCAGGATCAATGGTCAGACCTCTGTACTCAAGTAATAAGAGAGAGGCAAGCGTATCTCTTAAAACTAGCAAGCAAGAACTTGTTCCTGTTTGCAAGGGGCAACATGAAGTTATGAGTTTGTCTTTTGTTGGCTTCCACTCTCCCCCCCCCTTGTTTGGGGAAGTGGTGGATATTCACTCCTATCCCTAGTGAAAGGGATAGGATGGGGCTCGGTCGAGTAGCTTACCTGCATCTCACCCTTCCAGCAGGGTGACGACCGTGTCCCTCTGCCCACAGGTAGAGGGGAGAAAAAGATGGGAAAGAGGAGCCAGTTACACTCTCAATCACTCATCCATTCTGCAGTCACACCAGGAATTGATGCTGTTCGGCCTGCTAGGGTCTGGGTTAGCTACACAATGTGTTGAGCCGCCACCACGGGTCCTAAGGTACCAGTGTCCAAGGACCTGTGGGCTATATCCTAAAGGTCGAAGGAGGTGCATGTGGTCTGGTTGGACCAGACCCCTGACTTCAGTACCTACGCCACGGAGAAGTTCTTGCGGAATGCGAGGAAGAACCAATATCTCTGACTTTGTGGGCTCTCGGACGAAGGGTACGGATGTCGTCGCTACCATCAGCCTCGTACGCCCTCCTGATCACCTCACGCAGTCAAAAAGAAAGTGTGTTCCTGTATACTTCTTTCTTGGTCATCCTGGTGCTAACGAAGAGGCATCAACACTCAGACCTGAGGTGTCGTTCAGACAGTGCCGTTGCGCCCTCACAGGACAAAGCAGCATCTCCTTCGCATCGAAGGCAGTGAAATCCATTAGGGAGGGGATTGTGAAGGACTCGAACTAATCGGCAGGGACCAAGAAGGTTCTGAGTCTTCGCTATGAAGTTCGGTACGAAATCGAGCCTCACAGATCCCCATCCCCTGGATGCTTGACTTCGCAGGAAAAGTCATGCAGTTCCCTGAGAGGAAAAGAAGGGAAAAGTCGCTATGACCTATCCGTCTTCTCGACTTCGGTGATGTCCAGTACCCATACTGGTCTATCCGTCTGCAAGCGAAGTCTGCAGCGAAGTCTGCAGCGAAATGTCTTGCATTCTCCTATCCCATTGCAGCGACGAAGTTTCTTCTTATCAGTAGTGGATAGGACACCGATACTCCATGGTGGGTGTCAATGGTATGGGTACTAGGACAAGCTATTAGACGAAAGTAATGATTGATCTGGAACAACCGAACTAAGTCCACAGCATAGATCGTAACTGACTCGGGCGCTCTGACAGCTGCCAACTGACTGCGTTAGGTAGTGAGGCAAGTGTCCAAGTCATGTGACCTTCGCCTTTAAAGGGTTATGCCGAGAGACCATACAAATCGTCTATTTGTTTGCCACCGATGCCGGACGGCTAGGTGATGATTCTCTTAAGGCATGTGCCCAACAGGCGAAAGTCAATTGCCTTCTAGGGACCAAGGTCCCTGATGGCAAGACACTCTCATAGTAGTTGAATCTCAGCTAGGGAGAAACAACACTATGTGTCGTTGAAGACGAAGGTGGAAGGTTAGTGCAACCTATGTCTTCACAGCCGAAAATCAAGAGAAGGATTCTCAAGATTCTGAACCTGTGCTTACCAAGGACTGAAAACGCTAAAATGTTATTGTTAGTTATACAATTAAGTTTGTTCATACTTACCTGGCAGATATATATATAGCTGTATTTTCTGACGTCCGACAGAAAATTTCAAAACTCGCGGCACACGCAGTGGGCGGCCAGGTTGGTAGTACCCATTTCCCGCCCCCGCAGGGAGGCGGATATCAGGAACCATTCCCATTTTCTATTCATATTTTTTATTAATGTCTCTGTCTCCTGAGGGGAGGAGGGCGGGCACTTTAATTATATATATCTGCCAGGTAAGTATGAACAAACTTAATTGTATAATAACAATAACATTTTGTTCATGCCACTTACCTGACAGATATATATATAGCTGAATCCCACCTTCGGATGGTGGGAAGAGACAGAATAGGATTTTTTAGGAAACTTAAATTAAGTAGATGATATACATCTTGGTTCCTTACCTGTTTGCAAAGTAGACTATGTGATTACTGTCACGTAAGGCTGCTTTTGCTTAACACAGAGTTGCCAGCCAGGTGGAGACCTGTAGTGCTGGTGCGCTCTGGATGATCTGTCAACGGGTGCAAGACTCAGCGTGACAAGATCATCGAGGCCATACAAATGAGGGCAACGAAGCAACTGACCACCACCTGACCAACTATTCACGAAACCCCTTAAAACTAACTAAAGGATGGGAGATCTTCACATAAGACTCACCACAACCTAAAAACACAACAACCTAACCTAAACCTAACTAAGGGATAGGGAAAGAGCTACTTCCGGACCCCAATACTGTGTCCGCAGAAACGTATGGCCCCAGTGCATTACAATCGTCATAAATCGTTCTCACATCCCTTAGGTAATGTGAGGCGAAGACGGAGTTACTCCTCCAAAAGGTGCAATCAAGGATGTCCTTGATTGACATGTTTCTTTGGAAGGCAAGAGAGGTAGCGACGGCTCGAACTTCGTGCGCTTTTTACTCGGAAGAGGCTCAAATCAGTCCCTTCTGGAAAGATGAATGAGCCTCCCGATGGTGTCCCTTAGAAAGAAAGCAACAGCACTTCTTCGATAAAGGTACTCTGGTCTCTTCACAGAGCACCAGAGGTTACCTGAGGGACCTCTTACCTCTTTCGTTCTATGCACGTAGAACTTGAGAGCCCTGACCGGGCACAGGACTCTCTCTGGTTCTTGGCCCACCAGACTTGACATACCCTTGATCTCGAAAGTCTTCAGCCAAGGGTTCGAAGGATTTTCATTCTTCGCCAAGAAAGTTGGGTTCAACGAGCAGACAGCATTGTCCCCTTTGAATCCCATTAACTTGCTAAACGCTTGAATTTTCACTAACTCTCTTAGCCGTCGCAAGAGAAGTTAGGAAAAGAGCCTTCCTTGTCAGTTTCGAAGAGACGCTGCCTGAAGCGGTTCGAAAGTGCTCGACATAAGGAATTTAAGGACTACATCCAGGTTCCATGATGGAGGTCTCATTTGAGGAACCTTCGAGGTCTCGAAAGACTTAACAGGTCATGAATGTCCTTGTTGTCAGACAGGTCGAGGCCTCTGTGCCTAAAAACCGCTGACAACATGCTTTTATATCCCTTGATGGTAGGGACGGCTAATTTCTGCACATTCCTGAGAAAGAGCAGAAAATCAGCTATCTGGTTTCACAGAGGTCGAGGAAGAGGAAACTCCCTCCTTTTTACACCATGCCCTGAAGGAAAGCCCACTTCGATTGGTAAACAGCTCTTGTGGAAGCACGTCTCGCATGTGCGATTGCTCTCGCAGCTGCTTTCGAAAAACCTCTCGCTCTGGCCAACTTTTCGATAGCCTGAACGCAGTCAGACCCAGAGCGGAGAGGTTTTGGTGAAACCTTTCGAAGTGATGCTGTTTGAGTAGATCTTTCCTCCAGGGCAATGTCCTTGGAAAGTCTACAAGGAAAGACATGACCTCTGTGAACCATTCTCTCGCTGGCCACATCGGAGCGATCAGGGTTAACCTCGTCCCTTCCGAGGCCGCAAACTTCCTCATGACTTCCCCCAGAATCTTGAATGGTGGGAAGGCGTATAAGTCTAGCCCGTCCAATTCCAAAGCAAAGCGTCTACCGCGATTGCTTCTGGATCCAGGACCGGGGAGCAGTAAAGAGAAGTCTCTTGGTCCTTGACGTTGCGAATAAGTCGACCAGTGGACGTCCCCACAACGTCCACAGGTTCTCGACAAACGTCTTCGTTCAAGGTCCATTCCGTTCGGTAGGACTTGGTCTCGACGACTGAGAACGGTCTGCCCTGACGTTTTGCACTCCTGCAATGAATCTCGTCAGGATAGTCACCTTTTTTCTCTTTGCCCACAGCAGAATCTCTCTCGCTAGGGAAAACAACGTTCTGGAGTGTGTTCCTCCCTGGTTTTTTAAATAAGCGAGTGCTGTGGTATTGTCCGAGTTTATCTGAACAATCTTGTTCTCCAAACTCTTTTTCGAAGAACTGCAGGGACAGAAATACTGCTGCCAGTTCTTTGACATTTATATGCCAGGCTACCTGTTTCCCTCTCCAGGAGCCTGACACTTCCTTCCCCCCTAGTGTTGCACCCCATCCTGTGATGGAAGCGTCTGAAAAACAACACTAGGTCGGGGGCTCAGAAGACTTAGGACATGCCCTCTTGAAGCTTCTGAGGGTCCAACCACCATCTTAGGTGGTTCTTGATTGGAAGCGATATTCTCAATATGGCATTGAGATCGTCCTCCTTGCCTTCCACTCGTCCGCAAGGAAAAATTGGAGAGGCCTGATGTGCAGTCTTCCCAAGGAAACAAACCTTTCTAGCGAGGAATGGTCCCCAGCAGACTCATCCATTCCCTCGCCGAGCAAGTCTCTTTCCTTAGAAAGGCTGAGATCTTTTCTAAGCCTAGCCGCTGACGTTCCTGGGACGGAAACGCTCGAAAAGCCACTGAATCCATCTGAATCCCCAGATCACGATGGACTGTGTTGGGTCAGATGCGACTTTTCGAGGTTGACCAGAAGTCCCAGGGACTTCGCTAAGGCTAAAGTGAACTGCAAGTCCTTCAGACACTTCTCTCTCGACGACGCTCTGATCAGCCAGTCGTCGAGGTACAGGGAAACTCTTATTCCCGAAGAGTGTAGCCACCTCGCTATGTTCTTCATTACTACTGTGAACACCATCGGAGCCGTGGTCAGTCCGAAGCACATAGCTCTGAACTGCCATACTTTGTTGTACTGCTAGACAAACCTTAGATAACTTTCTTGAAGATGGGTGGATCGGGATGTGAAAGTACGCGTCCTGCAAGTCTAAGGACACCATCCAGCACCTCGCCCGGTCTCAATGCTCCCAGAACAGAATGAGGCGTCTCCATCGTGAATTTGTTTCTTTTCCACAAAAAGATTGAGCCTGCTTACATCTAGAACTGGACGCCAACCTGACGACTGCTTCGGTACTAGGAAGATTCTGTTGTAAAACCAGGAGACCCCAGGTCCGCGACTTGTTCCACCGCTCTTTTGTCGATCATCTGCTGAAGGAAGATCGAACAATACTTTCTTCTTTTTCTCCCTGATAGGATGGAGAAAGGTCTCTGGGAGTCGTAGAAAGAGGACGGAAGATCTAAAAAGGGGATCTTGTACCCCTGCTCCACGATCTTGAGGGACCCAAGAGTCCGTGTCTCTCTCTCTCCCACGCTCCCGCAAAAAACTTCAGTCTGGCTCCGACTGGTGTCTGAAGGACATGCTTCTCACTTGGAAGGCTGTGGCTTAAAGGAAGCTCTTCCTCGTGAAAACCCTCTCCCTCGAGGAGCTGCTCTCGAGGGGGGAGCCCACGAAAGGGCTTAACTTTCTTCAGCGGTCGAACCGCAGCTGAGAGGTTGAAGGTACGGCTGACCGTCTTGTAGACTGGGCCAAAAGGTCCTGAGTTGCCTTACCTTACAGACCTTACAGACCTTACAGTTTGTTCGGTGCCCCAGGTCCCTCAGTGTGAGGCGCCTCTAATGTCTACCAGAGAGTTGCTAGTACATCTTCCGGTATATTTTGCATCTTCCAATCTTGGATGGTCTGGGATGCAGTTTAGATATTTGTCGAGCTTATTCTTAAACACATCTACGCTCAACTCCTGATATATTCCTCAGATGAGCTGGCAACGCATTGAATAGACGCTGCATTATCAATGCTGGTGCGTAGTGGATTAATGTCCTGTGTGCTTTCCTTATTTTTCCTGGTATAGTTTTGGGCACTATTAATCTACCTCTGCTTGCTCTTTCTGATATTTTTAGTTCCATGATATTTTCTGTTATTCCTTCTATCTGTTTCCATGCCTGAATTATCATGTAGCGTTCTCTTCTCCTTTCTAGACTATATAATTTTAAGGATTGTAGTCTTTCCCAGTAGTCTAGGTCCTTAACTTCTTCTATTCTAGCTGTAAAGGACCTTTGTACACTCTCTATTTGTGCAATATCCTTTTGATAGTGTGGGTACCATATCATATTGCAATATTCAAGTGGACTACGAACATATGATAAAGCATAATCATGTGGTTCAGCTTTTCTTGTTTTGAAGTGCCGTAACAACATTCCCATTTTTGGGGCTTTACATTTTGCCAACAGAATTGCTATTTGATCATTGCATAACATGTTCCTATTCATCATCACACCAAGGTCTTTAACTGCTTCCTTATTTGTGATTGTCTCATTATTAGGTCCCCTATATGCATATAGCTTTCCTTCTCTGTCTCCATAATTTTATTGATTCAAATTTTATCAGTTAATACCATCCTATTTACCTCTGCCCAATCATATACTTGTTAGGTCTCTTTGTAGAGCGTTCCTATCTTCATCACAAGTAATTTCTCTACTTATTCTTGTGTCATCAGCGAAACTACTCACTACCGAATCCTTAACATTACTGTCTATGTCTTCAATCATAATAACAAACAATATTGCAGCTAGCACCGTACCTTGTGGCACACCGGATATTACCTTGGTTTTCATCCGATTTCTCATCGTTTGCAATAACTATCTGTTTTCGTGTGTAAAAATTCTTTTAACCATCTTCCTACTTTATCTACGATATTGTGTTTTTCTAATTTTCTTTTGTAATATATTTATGGTCTACTTGTCAAAAGCTTTTGCAAAGTCTAGATAAACCACATCTGTTTCACTTCCGCTTTTCATATTTTTGAATATGTTCTCACGGTGGACTAACAGTTGGGTTTGTGTACTTTTCCGGGTACGAAACCGTGTTGTCCTATATTAAACAAATTATTTTTTATTAAATGTTTCATAATATTTTTCTTCATTACCCTTTCATACACTTTCATAATATGTGATGTTAGACTCACAGGCCTATAATTACTTGCCTCTAGTCTTGATCCACTTTTGAAAGTAGGGTGATATATGTAATTTGTGCTCATCATAAATCTTGCCTGTATCTACACTTTGTCTTAATAATATTGCAAGTGGCTTTGCGATAGAATGAACTACTTTCTTAACAAAATAGCAGGGACTACCAGCCGGCCCTGCAGCAGCTCATTAATTTCATTAATTGCCTGCACAATATCAGCTTCATTAATTTCTATGTCAGCTAAATATTCACTATTTTCTTCCCTTACTTCTATATCATTATCTTCATTATCTATTCTAGGGTGAATTCTCTCTATATCGTTCTGCCAGTATGTTGCAAATTTCCTTTTTTTTCATTCGTTTTAATCTCCCTTCAATTCTCAGAGGGCCTATTTCTATTCTTCTTTTATCCATCTTCTTCGCATATGAGTATAATAGTTTGGGGTTTTTGCTTGATATTTAATAGGGTTTTTTCTTCCAAGTCCTGTTTTTCATTTTTCTTTTGATTGTATAATCTTTTGTTCTGCATTTTCTATCTACTTTTTAGTTTCTATAACTTTTCCATGCATTTTTTTCTTTGCAAGACCTTTTTCCACTTTCTGATTTTCTGGAAAAGGACAAGATCCTTCTGTCTCTTGGTATGCATGAATGATGTTTACTTTTCTTCTTCGGTATATATTTTTCCACTATTTTCTCCAATATTTTATATAATATCTCCGTATTTACCCCTTATGTCATCACTTACGAAAAATGTTATCCCAATCTTTGTTTAATTCTTCATTAATTTCTGACCATTTTATATTTTTACCTGTAGAAGTTGTATTTCCCATATCCTTCCCACTTTTTCATTTCTTGCTTATCTCTATTTTCACTTGCTTTGGAATGAACTGTTAATTCTATGACATTATGGTCTGAAATACTCGCATTATAAACTATTATTTCTTTAACATAATTCATCTCGTTCACAAATACTAGGTCTAAAGTATTTTCCTTTCTTGTTGGCAGGTGATTTATTTGTTGAATGTTGTATTCTAGTAGCATATCGTAATAGCTTTTCAATTGCCTCTTATCTTCTGCACTACTATTACTCTCTTTTTTATATGTATAAGTACAACCACAATCTCCTATTCGTTCTTTCCATTCTACGAAAGGAAAGTTGAAGTCACCAGATAGGAGAATAGTCCAGTCCTTGTGATTTCTACATATATCATCCAATTTTTCAATTATTAAGTCAAACTCTTTAGTATTAGGAGGTCTATATATTACTATGTTCATCAATTTTTCTGATTCAAATTCTACCGCTATTAGTTCACATTCTGAGTTACTATATTTCTCAATATATTTTTCCTTGTTTTTTTGTCTTTCCCATATATTGCGGTTTCCCTTCCCCCTTGATTCCTATTTTTTCTATCTGATCTATAAGTTTGGAACCCTTTTATTTGATCATCATTCCCCAGTCTCTTGGGAATACCAGGTTTCACTATATTTCATTATATCTATTTTTCTTTTCATTTTGGGTTAGTTCTTCTAAGTACTCTATTTTTTGCTTTTTGAGTTACTCGTAACTAAACCCTGCGCATTCATCACTATGATGGTTTGCGTGTTTTTCTCCTTCATTTAATACTGGTTAGTATAAGGATTTTCCCATGTCTCTTTTCCTGTTCTGGTATGTTGTTCTTTTTTTTCATTTTCCAGAAATTCTGACATTAAAAAATCCAACTTTTCCATAATATTTGATCTTCCTTCATCATCATTATTCATTTTGTGTCTGAATCTGCATTTCTCCCGTTTCTGCAATATCCTCTTGCATAATAAATACAGTTATTATCTCTTGAGTAGAATTTCGGAGCTGATGCTTTGAAATTTTTTGCTGACACCTCTGCATATCTCATTGGTGTTTGCTTTTCTCTTTTACCTGATATTCTTGATTTCTCTCTTTATTTGTTTCTTTCTTATTTTGGATTTTATTACTTGGTTGGTTATTTATTTGATTATGATTCATGGCTACAGGGTGCATATATTTGCATTTTTTGTCGAACTTACATCCTTTTCCTTCTTTTAGGTTTTTACATATTTTTGGATGCAGATCTCTGCAATCATCCCCATATCCATCTAAGTATGCACATTTACCATATATTTCATAGTTTTGACATATCTTAGGATGTTTGTAGTAACATCTTTCTCCAAATCTGCAATTCCCTCTTTTCAAAAGGTTGCAGATTTTGTCTTTCTTGTCTATTTTTTCCTCTTTCCCGTCATTGTGTAGATCTGGGTAGAGCCTCTTCGGGATTTGCTTTTCTGTGTCATATCGTAATTTATTTCTTCGTAGTATGCTGCTTTATTGCCTCATATGTAGTATCAATGAGTATCTCTGCATCCATACTTTTATCTTGTTCTTTGTTTTCCTTATTTTTTTCTGTCATTTCATTTTTGTTTACTTCTCTTCCGTTTTTCCTCTTCTTCTTTTTCTCTTCTTCTTCCTCTTCCTCTTCTTCTTCATCCTCAACTATTTGTACATTCAATCTTGATTTAATAACATTGTCTATCCATGATAGACATGTTGAACAAAAAATTCTTGTATCTTTTCTCAAATCTTGTATTACCTCAGCACACTGTGGATGGGTCGAATGTTGCATGCAGCACATTTTCTGATTAGGTTTTGTGGATTGACTATGCTATACCAAACCTTACACAGTTTGCATGCTTTTGGCATTCTTTTTCCTAATGCATCAATTAGGATATTCACAAGATTCACCTTATTCATTTTCTTTGTCGGAATATGTTGGTTTATGTATATTTTCTTTATGAGTCTCTTGACCACTTGGATTTTATTTGGAACTTCTTCAATTATTTTCAAGATGTTTTCATTAGATTTGTTCCAGTTTGAAGGATTATATCCTTCTAATATATCTATGAATGCTTTTGTATCTTTTTGGTTAGGACTGTTGCTGATTTCATAGATGAGAAATGCCAGTTCCCTTCCTGCTACCTCATCGTATTGCGAATCTGCTAAACACGCCAAATTACGCCACCTCTTCTTCCCGCAGTTGGAACTTACTGCCATCTTGTTCTGATTTATAGTATTACACTTGATAAACTAACTTAGAAGACGCTTTATCCTACTATTTTCACACTATCTTATCACCGATAGTTTCACTGAACACTTCTAGATATTTTCTCAAATTCTAGTCGTATGTTAAACTTGTGATATCTGTTGATTAATCTGACTTCACGCGGGAACGTCTCACCAAGCAAGATGGTCCTTTACCAAAGTCTGGGGAAGAGATGGTTCGAAAGAGGCGAAAAACAGCAAATCCGCTTTCTGAGCTGGAGTCACCGAACGAGCTGTGAAGTTGCACAGCAAAGCTCTCTTTTTTAATAAAGCCGTTCCAAAATGAGATACAAGCTCCTCCGAACCATCCCTGACGGCTTTGTCCATACATGCTAACACGCTGGACAGCTCCCCCAGACTGAGAGATTCTGGGCTTCTCGCTTGCAGATCCAGAACTCCCAAACACCAGTCAAGGAAGTTTGAACACCTTCCAGCGTTCCTGAGCAGACCCTTCAAATGATGGTCCAGTCTCCGACGAGGTCCAGGTTACCTTAGCAGAAGGGTAAAAGCGACCTCCTCTGCAAATCCACCCTAGGCTGGAGAAATCTCCTTGAGCCGAAGAAGGGATACGAACTCCCACTTCATCTTTGGTTCTATACCAAATGCCCCCTTTTCCACTAAGTCTAGTTGGAGGCAAGGCGAAGGTCGTCTTGCCTTGGTCTCTCCTTCGTACCATCCATCTTGGGAGCTTTTTAAAGGCACGTTTCGTTGAGAGAGAAGTTTTCATCTCTACAAACTCCGGGGTTTTTTCCAGTTTTTTAGATGAAGAAAACTGCGAAGGAGGAGACTTGGGAGCTGCGGCTGAAATTTGTCTTCAAAAGAAGAACGCAAGAGTCGTACGAGGACTTTATAGTCCGAGATAGACGGGGCTGCAGCAGGTTCCTCTTCAACCGATTCAGCCGAACTACTTAGCTCTCCTTCTTCTCTAAACGGAAGAGGAGACCGTCTGTCAGGAGAGGGCGTCCTAATATCAGGTCTTGGCTTGATCAAAGGACCCCTATCCTTGCTAGAGGCAGCCTTATTTCGGCTGTCTTCTTTATGACGCTTACTGCTCGATGAAGGTAGAGCGTCCTGAGGAGGACGAGCGTCCTCAGCGCCTTCCGCAGCAGTCTCACCTGCCCGAGAAGCGTCCTTACATTTCTTTTTCGCTGGCATACGTGCCTGTGCGCGTAAACTAGCGTCTGGGGGTACGACTTCTTGGTCAGAATCCCCAAAAACGTCTTGAAAGGCGGCCTGAACGTCCTGGCGAGCTTCCTGCCAAGCGTCCTGTGAGCGTGCCGACTCCTGCAGCGTCCTGCCGAGCGTCCTGTCTAGCGTCCTGTGAGTGTCCTGCCGAGCGTCCTGTCTAGCGTCCGTAGCTGCTGTCCAGACGTCCTGACGAACGTCCTGCCTAGCGTCCTGCCAAGCGTCCTGACGAAGTCCGCTAGTCTGCCAAGCGTCCTGACGAGCTCTTGACAGCGTCCTACGAGCGTCCTGCCGAACGTCCTCGTACGAGGCGTCCTCCTCAAAAGCGTCCTGATGTAACGGTCCTTCTAGAGGACGAACGAGATCGGGCGAATCGCCCGAAGGAAGAAGCCGATCGGCGAACGAGACGAAGTAGGTAAGGAGAAGGAGGGACTGCTTAGTCCCTGACAGGCAGGATAAGGTCCTTCCTCCGCTTAGGCTCGACTGCTGCTGGGCGAGTCCTCTGAGCCATAAGCGAGGATAGCTGGTCCTGAAGGGACAAAAGAATGTTCTTCGTTGGGGAAGAATGAACAGAGGAAGCAGGACTGATCCTGTGAGAAGACGAGGGGCGAGGGGACGCCTCCTTCCTTCTCACAGGTACAGCTACCTGCTTCTCAGGTATACGCGCCTGTGCACGCACCCAGGCGTCCTCATCGGAGGAGATATCCTACCTCTCTTCTGAGGCGGAAACACGTCATAACGCGTCCTCCGACGAAACGTGGCGAAAGAGGACGTGAAAGCGTCCTCGCACAAACATCCTTTTCAAAGGACGAGAGTCTCTCCGAGCGCTCCACCCCTTGCGCGGGGATGGACGCTTCGGAGGACGAAAAGCACTCTTTCAGGACGCGCGCGTTCGTGCGGCGCTCCTTGGCAGCCTGGGTCTTTTGCTACAGGGTCCTGCCGAAGGGACGCCAGATCGGTGGGAAGCCCCCGTAACCCTCTTGCGGCTTTCGACATACCTACTCCCGTGGGTCTTGGGAGTCTGATAGAGGTCTAGGCCTAGAGGCATTATTGGGGCCGATCTGACGCCCCCTCCACAACACTGGGGGCACGATCACACACTTGCACCGACCAGTTTCTAAGGCTTTCACTTTGGTCTCCAGAGTGCGAAGAGACTCCAAAATCAGAGAGAGAGCATTCGCTTCTCCGACACAGAATCAGAGCCCGAAGGCAACACAGGTTTAGGGG
>NC_087207.1:5119521-5294521 GCF_015104395.2 Macrobrachium nipponense
AATAAGCATGTGACACTCTTCGTCAAATATGTTTTCAAGGCAGTTTTGAAATCCAGGAGCGCTTACAGTTCAGTTGACCACGGGTTTCGTCTGCTATGGAATCGGCGGAGCAATACAAACAAGATGGCGGACGCTTTGTTTTGGCGGCCCGCCCGGTTTAAAAAAAACAAAACCCCGCAAACCTATAAAAACCGATAAATGGGGGGACCCTTTTGGGAACCCGGGGTTTTTGGGCTGGGGGAGTACAAAGTGCGAAGTAAATGAAAAACGGTAAGGGGGGGGAGCCAATTGGGAAACCGGGGTTTTTGGGTGGGGGGAAACCCAGATGACGACAATGAACACGAAAAACAACAAAACCCTAGCAGACGAAACCCGTTGCCAAGTAAACTGTAGGAGCTCACGTACCAACAAAAATGTAGGAGGTCCCGTCCCCCGTTGTGTTAGGCTAACCAAACGACGGCAATGAACACTAAAAACCACGAAACCCAAGCAAAAAAAACCAGTGGCCAACTAAACTGTATGAGCTCCCGTTCCAACTAAACTGTAGGAGCTCCTGTTCCAACTAAACTGTAGGAGCTCCGGTGATCGTAACCAAACGAACCAACCTAACCAAACTTAGGCCGCGTGCCCTTACCTGGCCCTGGACCCCCCAGGTATAGTATATTAAGTGATTGCTACCTAACCAAAGGAACCAACCTAACCATAGTTAGTCCTCCACGTCCTTACCTGGCCGGGGGGCTTCGCCCCCCTGGACCCCCCAGTATAGTATATTAACAGTGATTGCTACCTAACCAAAGGAACCGACCTAACCAAACTAAGTCTGCATGTCCTTACCTGGCCGGGGGGGTTCGCCCCCCCTGCCTGGACCCCCTGTGTAGTAAGTTAACAATTATAAATATCTAACCAATATAACTTGTCCATAAATATGGCTGGCACCCGTATACCTTACTGATAACTAAACAAAATGAATATTTCCGAGAATACATTGGTTAAAGTCAAGGCCACGTTGTTTGCTCGAACACATGGACTGCGTTTCGAACACTGGACTTCTAGCGAACGTGAATGTTCGGATGTGTTGAGCGTGCCTGACTTCAGCAAAAGCGGAAATAACAATGGCGTGCTTAATTTTGGCAAATAATTAAAATAAAACGCATTTACATTGATAAACCTTACCCTTGGAGATGTTGCTAGTCGTCCAGAAATATAGAACTTAATAAGAGAAATCCGAGTCGTTCAAATCTTCTGGGTAGAGGATTTTTTTTTTCTTTCTTGGCGGGACGGTTGTTTTCCGAGATGACTGAACAAGGGAATTTGTTTTCATTAAATAACTAACTAGGGATCGTTCGTCTTGACATGTATATGTCTTCCAGCGTGACGGGAACGGCGGCAGCGAACGCCACGTGTGGCAGAACACGACAAATTCTCGGCAGAAGAAGACATGGTAGTTATGACGAAGCACTGAAACTGGCTGAGAAGCAGGAACAGACTGAAAAGGGTCGAGGAAGGTCGGGCATGGTCCGTTCCAGGTACTAGTTATCCTAGCGGATAACTAGTACCTGGAAAATATGTATCGAAGAATGTAAAAAAAATGTAGGTCATACAGATGAGTTGGGCAAGGAAAGAAATATCGAATAATGGGGAAAAAAATGTATCTCCTACAGATTATGTTGGCACGGGTAAAACTATCGTGGGCAAGAGTCAAAATATCGAATAATAAAAAAAAAAAAATGGAACTCCTGCAAATTAGTTGGGCAAGCATGGGAAAAAAAACAAATAGAATAACGAGGGAAAAAAAAAATGGAGCTCTTTACAGTTCAGTTGGGCATGGTGAATTAGTTGGGCAAGATTAAAAATTATCGAAGAGAATCGGCTTTCATGTTGATGCATGTTCGGGTTCGGTCCTGTGGGTTGGGTTCGGGTTTGGTCGGCTGGGGTCGGGTTTGGTAGGCTGCGGGTCATCTGCGAGAACTACTTACCTTGGCGGAGGGATTACGGACCGGGCAAAATGGTGTTACACGGTCCGGTCAACTGAACTATAATCTACCCGAAATCCAATATGGCGGCTATCGTCAGGCTGGCCGGTCTAATCATGGACTGTCCGCACTCATTTGAACAATGTCAGCGTACGTATATAACTAGGCTATGTAACGTTTATTGATCTTACTCAAGATTGCAGTTGTAACCAGCACAATAAAACAACATTTGTTGCCTTTATTAGTGAAAGTATGAAACTTGTTATTCCTGGGGTCATGGTTTGAACTGAATTCATTTTTACCTTGTAATCGGTGGTTTTATCCTTACTGCCATCACAACTGAAACTCCACAGTGCTTATTTGATTGTAATTATACACATTTTGGTCTTATTTCACTCCACATTGCACTTGAACCATGTTGCTGTTCCTGGTTCCTAAGCGCTCACTCAATAAACACAGTTACAAGCAGCAGCAGACGACACTGTTTATGATGTGCAAAGTTTTATTCCCTTAATTGTTTATTTTACTCATTATTTAGTTTAACTTTACTTTGTTATTTCAAAATGTTTATTTAATTCATGTCTATTATCCCTCTTTTGCAACCAAATTACCCCAAAAAATTACAGATATTTCTAAAGTAGATACAATCCAATGTTTCTAACCTTGTTGTACATCTGGCTGCTGAAAACCATCGCGAAGCAGATGACGATTAGTGGATTATTATTATTATTTTTTTTTTGCTAGCACTTATGATTGATTTAAGTCTATATTAGTATTTTGATTTTTTTAATAACCGTATGCCAGAAATAAATGTAACCTTTAATGTTTGCATGCTAAGAATGGCAAAATCATTGTTGCCACATTAGTGGAGCTTCACACATACACCGATGCATTATCATAAACTGTTTCCATGAATTCTAGTTGTCATAGTAATGCTATAATGATAAAATTGCTTTAATATTTATGTATATATACTTTCTATACATAGGCTAATTTCACCCATTTCCACGCTTTGGGTAAGTCTTATACCCAGTTTGGAGGGTGAACACATACCAATTTGCAACAGAGAGAGAGAGAGAGAGAGAGAGAGAAAGGAAGGTGAAGGAAGGAAGAAGGACAGGGGTGGCGGTGGAGGTGGGGGGGAGAGGGTAGGTGGAGCTTTTTATGCGTGATCGTATCCATTTCTGGATAATGGAGTTTTTGTCTCTTGGTACAAGGACAAGTTGTCGTTATTCTTTACGATTAGTAATTCACGATACTGTTATAAATTATGGCACTGGGTGTAATACACCATAGCAAAATCTCGTTCTGATACGAGTGTTCGTTACAGAAATATTGCCAAAAAACGTGCTTGCACTGTCTCTGAAACCCATAGTAGGTATGCTGCTTAGTTGTCAATCAAGTTTTTTGTAATCAAGTATTTTTCACAAGCTAGCTATTATATAAATTTGCATTTTTCTCAATCAAAACATGTTCTCCTCAATTCTAACTTTCCTCTTTTAACAACTTTCTGGTCATTGCAAATTCGGCCCCATTAATTTCTTATGGTGCAAAAACAGACAAGAGGCCCAGGGATCGAAAGTGATTGCGTCACACTAGCAGTAATCCGGCAGTAAAACATCTTCATATATCCAAAAAGTAAATAATAGATATATCTGCGCATTATGATTATAAAAATTACATGAATAGCTGATAACAATCTGCATGAATAACTGGTAAACTGTTCTGCAAGAAAGTTGAGTATAGTAATTCATTTACAATAGGTACAAAAGTCAAGATGTCATGACGGAATCGAGTTACTTTTTCAATAACGAATATTTTCAAATTAATCATCATAAATATGTAAAATATTGATGTTTTACTATTTACTTAAATAATTATCTAGTGCATGCTTTGTCTTCTTCTTCTACCAAAAATATAGTTTCCTTAAAAAGTACTGGTTGGAAGTCAGGTTTACGATTGTTGTGATGAAAGTGGCCCAGCGTCTATGGGTACAAGTGGTGTGCGGATTTAGCACAGGAAATGGGAAGTTTGTTGACACAAGCGACTCCGCAAACATCGAGATGGCGTTAATCTTCGAAACATTTTTAGTTGTAAGTAAAAATTTTGAAAGCGTCATGGGGGTAGTGTGCACTGCGTTTGCCACACTTTTCGTTACCCTCTGTTTAATCTTAAAATGTGGCCTTAATTTCTAACTTTGGAGAAAATACTTATGTCGAAAGGAGAGTAGAGGTCTTGAGCTTGTGCTATCACCACCAACAACTCATGACTGATGACCATCTCCGGTGTCAGGACGTGTTAAAGTACTTTTTTGGAGGGTGGCCACAAATGCTGTAGTCAGTGAGTTGGTCAGTCCAGTCGGTTGTTTACCATATTTATGATTATTAATTTGAAAATATTCGTTGTT
Organism: Macrobrachium nipponense; assembly: GCF_015104395.2. Taxonomy (NCBI): domain Eukaryota; kingdom Metazoa; phylum Arthropoda; class Malacostraca; order Decapoda; family Palaemonidae; genus Macrobrachium; species Macrobrachium nipponense. Next base: position 5,123,902 of record NC_087207.1, read on the forward strand.
CAAAAAGTAACTAGATTCCTGACTCAAATATCAACAGTTTTGTTTGTGAACGGTACCTACAGCATTGTTCGCACTCTTCAATTGTTTATCAGTGTTGCCAATTGGTATGTGTTTACCCTCCAAACTGGGTATAAGCTACACATAACCGGGGAAATAAGTGAAATAATTGTAATTATTTTTAGTACATATACGTATTAGAGCAATTTTATCATTATTGCAGTACCATGACAACTAGAATTTGGAAACAGTTTGTAAATGCATCGGTGTATGTGTGAAGCTCCACTAAATTGGCAACGATGAGTCATTTTGCCGTCTGCTTGTATCTACTTTAGAAATCTGTAATTTTTTGGGATTAGTTTGGTTGCAAAAAAGGGATAATAGACATGCATTAAATAAACATTTTGAAGTAACAAAGTAAAGTTAAACTAAATAATGATTAAATTAAACAATTATGGGAATAAAGCTTTGCACCTCATAAACCGTGTACTCGTGTTTGTGGAGTACTACACACTTAGGAACCAGGAACAGCAACGTAGTTCAAGTGCAATTTGGAGTGAATTAACCCCTTCAAAGACTTATTTTTTCAACATAATGTTTCAAAAAGAATCTAATTGTTTTATTGAATTAAATTAAAATATAACTTGTTTAGACTCTATTCTAATTTGATTTCAACAGAAAATGGTGATTATTTTATGTAAAAGTTGGTATTTTTAGAAACTCCACTTGAGACCTTTTTATGGCCAATAACGAGTTATCTCGTATAAATTATAATCATTTTATTCTATCACGAGATATCTCGTATGCTTTGTTTTAGTATTTTGATAATAGGAATTGAATAAAATCATATTGATGCTTGATAACTTTTTATTTTTCCACTTCATTTTTTGATAAACAAAAGTATTTTTTCATTTCATTTGAATAAAAAAAAAAATTCACCATTAGAATAAACAAAATCATATATTTCTCTTCATTTGGGTAAAAAAAAAAAAAAAAAAAAATTCACTTCACATAAACCAGTGTATTTCCCAATCATTTTGTATGGTATGATTTGAAGCAGGGGGTTATACACAGATAACTTCACATATCTCACACATGTAGCGAGACTCTCGTCTGATCGGTTTTCCATTATTATCCCTTTTCTTAGAGCAACAACACATTGCCTTGTAGGAAATTTCTTTTTGGGGGTAAGAGGAATGTCAATTGGAAAATGCCTTCCTGAATAGCGGGTAGGATTCGCTGAAATAGATGGTCTACCTGGTCTTGTTTGAGGGATTTCAGCATGATACTTCTTCAGAGTTGAATGCAATTATTTCCAACCTGAATTTGAGAGATGAACAGCAATTTTCATTACTCATCTTGAAACACTGATATGCATTCCAAAGGGCTAGATCTAGATGATGGAAGAAAACTTTTTTGTAATATTTTTTTTGTTCTTTTCCTGGGAACAGGATAATTTGCCAAGTTTTTGATCCAACTTATCCACACCACCATTGTGTGGTTATAGTCTACTACAACTTTGGGCTTCTTTTGCGTACCTCTCCTACTCGCAATTTAAACAATTCATCACTATTGTGAACTGTGGAGAGTAGAACCAACATCTTTTTTATCCTCTTCCATCTCATGGCCATAACTTTACCTCTACGATAAGCAGACATTTCCCCCTTCTTCAACTTTCAGTTTTCAATGAAACTGGCAGGTCTTTTCGATTTATTCTAACAGTGCCATAGCAATCTGTTCTACATTTTACTAGAATATCCACTAACTCAGGACTGGTGTAATAATTGTCTATTGTAAGGCAATAGCCTTTATTCAAAAGAGGTTTCAGTAAAGTCATTACAACCTGTGAGGATTTAGGCAATTCATTGAAATCCTGGTCGAATTGTGTTCCTTTACCTACATAAATCAAAAAACTCCACACTATCCGTACTCGCTTCACATAACATAAAGAACTTTATGCCGAATCTTGATCTCTTCAATGGGATATATTGTACCCATACCCAATCTTCCTTTATATAGCAAGAGACTCTCATCAATTGAAATATCTCTTTGTGGGGGTGTAGACAGTTCTAAATTTATTTTGTAAGTGCACATAAATAGATATATCTTATTCAGTTTTGGATTAGGATGCGAATTTGCATCGTATGCTTCATTATCAGAAAAATGCAGGTACTGCCTGATTTTCTTGTATCTTTTGAAAGGCATAGTTTCAGCAAAAATTGGGGTTCTAAGAAGTGGATTTTTAGACCAATACAAGGATTCTTCTGGCTTCTTCACAATTCCTTTCAAAGTATTTAGTGCTAAGAAAACTCTGAGTTCAGGTGGAGTTACAGGATGCCACGTATTTGGGTCTGCATTGCATTGCTCAGCAAATCTATTGGTTTCAGTGCAAATAAGTTCAATCAGTTCATCATCAAAAATACATGGAAAAAATCTAAAGGCGACATACTTTCAATATCCCTGGGATATTGAGACCTGTTGTTCCTGTGAATGGAAATCGAGGGGTGGAGGGGCAGTAGAATCTGCGATTCTCCTCCATTGTGTTTCATCCATTACTGTATCTGTATCTGTATTGGTATCGCTGTCATCGTCACTGGAATCATCCAAGCTTGAATCGTCGTCTTCTGAGCCAGAACTTTCAAGCTCTGTAAATGATTCCTCAGTATCACTGTTGTCATGGTAATTTGCCATAACTGGGCTAAAATAAAAAATAAATAAAAGGCTAGAATAATAAATAAATAGTCAAGATACTAACAAATTACTCGACAATATATCATATAAACAGTCTAAAATAAAAAAAAAAGAACAATGAAACTTACCTAAAACGTGAAAATGAAGAAATACAGAAGATTCTAAAAGTCACCACTGGAGAGCTAGTAAAATAGGGCGTACTCATCGTAAAAAAAGGAAAAAAAAAAATCCTTGGAAAAAATTATACTTGACGTATCACAAAATGGTCAAGAGACAAACAAACGACACGAAATCATCATGATAAGTCAATAATATAACATATAAACAGTCTTAGATGACAAATAAACAACCAAATTTACTTAGAACTGGCGAAAATACGATATAAAAATAACGTACAAACGAACGAAGAACCTCTCAAGATCACCGGTTACTCTATATACCACAAAATACTCATGGGGTTAGCTAACAAGACACAACAGCAACACGATGAATCAATAATATAACATATAATCAGTCTATGATGACAAATAATGCAACCAAACTTACCTAATTAGGCAAAAATATGCAAAAAACAAAAAAAAACAAAGGTCAAAGATGGCAGCTGAAGTGCTACTAATGACGCGTCGTCTGCGCGAAAAAATACAGAAAATTATCGTTGGTAACTCACGACTTCCAGCAGCAAATACCACTTCCAAACGTTATGATATAGGACGAGATATCTCGGAGAAGCCTGCTGTAACAATACTGAGCCACGAGAAATCTCGTATTAGCCCAATATTCACGTTTAGCTTTTCAACGAGAATATCTCGTGGTAAGTCCAGAATTTTTAGCCACACTGATAACGATATATCTCGGGTTAATCTTGTAAGGGGTTAAGACCAAAAACATGTATAATTATAATCAAATTAGCACTGTGGAGTTTCAGTTGTGATGGCAGTAAGGATAAAACCACCAATTACAAGGTAAAAATGAATTTCAGTTCAAACCATGACCCCGGGAATAAGAAGTTTCATACTTTCACTAATATAGGCAACAAAATGTTTTATTGTGCTGATTACAACTGCATTTGTTCATGAAACTTACCTGGCGGATATATATATAGCTGTATTCTCTGAAGTCCGACAGAATTTCTAAAAACTTATGACACACGTAGTGGGAGTAGGGTGGTTAGTACCCATTCCCGCCGCTGGGAGGCGGGTATCAGGAACCATTCCCATTTTCTATCAGATTTCTTCTGTTGCCGGTGTTGTAAACAACTGTTTACAGCACCTCCGCCTCAGGATTTTGGAAAACTTATCATTGGCTTGAGTATCCTCTTGACTTTTTGGTTTTTTGTTATTGGATCGATAGCTTGGCATATGTGACTTTGGATTGTTTTGATTTTGGCTTGGTTTTTTCCTTAAATATGTCTGGGTCTAGTTCGGCTAGTGCCAGGGTGTGTATGAAAGATGAATGCAAGGTGAGGCTACCAAAGGCCTTGGTTGATCCTCACACAGTGTGTAAAGGTTGTAGGGGACAAGTTTGTAGGTATGATTTTCGCTGCACTGAGTGCGAAAGTTTGAGTGATGTGCAATGGAAGACGTATGAATCCTACGTTAATAAATTAGAGCGTGACAGGATCAGGAGGTCTTCCTCCAGGAGTAAATCGGGTAGCACAGGGTATTAATGTATCCCCTTCTAACCCTCCTTTAGATTTTGTGACTCCTAACCCCGTAGTGTTGCCTTCGGGCCCTCAAGTGGTGTCTGCGGAGGGTAATGCCCTTTCGCTTATTTTGGATTCATTGAAAACGCTTGAATCTAAAGTTCTTGCCCTTGAAAACAGGCAAAGTGCTAAGTGCAGTGATAGTGACCCTAGTGAAGTGGAGGGGGCGTCAGATCGGTCCCTATAGCGCCTCTAGGCTGTGGGACCCTCTGCCGGACTCCCAGGACTCAGGAGAGGGCATGTCGAAGGCCGAAGGAGGGTTACGGGGATCCCCCACCGATCTGACGTCCCTTCAGCAGTCCCTGTAGACGCTTCCCAGGCTGCTAAGGAGCGTGCTTGAGCACGCATCCTGAAGTATTGTTTCTCGTCTTCCGACGTGTCCTCCCCGCGCAAGGGGTGGGAATCTCGTCCGGATTCGCGGCCTTTGAAGAGGACATTTCAAGATCAAGACGCTCTAGAGCCAAGGCTGTTCCTGGGAGAAGGAAGAAGGCGTCCCCTCGCCCCTCGCCTTCTCACAGGCACAGCTCTTCTCCTCGTAAGAAGACTTCTCAGACTGAGATAATCCTTGCTATGCAACGGCAACTGGACGCTTTACTTAAGCAGAAGGAGACGGTTCCTCGTCGCAAGAAGGACGACAGACTTCCGATCAAGAGAACAAGACAGTCTTCTCCGCCTTCTCCTCTTTCTTCCCCGTCTCCTGGTGTTTCGCCCTCTAGACTTCGTTCTTCTCCCCAGTGTTCGTCTAGAGGTGGCGGTAGACGTCATGAGAGAGAGAGGTTTCATCGCGCTCCCCTCTCTTCTCGGCGAGAGGACGTTCGGCATTCCGACCTCGACGATTTTGCTGGCGACGATGTAGTTCCTGTCGGACGGACTTCAGTACGTTCTGCTCCTCTTCGACCTGCTCGTGTCGACGCTCAACGGGACGGTCGTCAGGTGGCAGGCCCTGTTTCTTCGCGGGACGTTCGTAGGGACGCTTCACGGGACGTTCGTAGGGACGCTTCGCGGGACGTTAAGGAGAGACGCTCCGCTCGACGCTTCTTTAGACGCTTCGCTGGACGCTCAGATGGACGCTGGTTTGGACACTTCGTTGGACGCTCGGAGGGACGCTAGGATGGACGCTCCGCTGGACGCTGGTAGACATAGTCGTAAGAGCACTTTGGACGTGAATGTGGAAGTTCGCTCTCACTCGGACGCTGTTCCCGAGTCTTTTGCTGATGCTTCACGTCTTCTTACAACTTCACGTTCTCCTCAAGTTTTGATTTCTGACCCTGTGACTGTTAAGGATTCTGTTTAGGGTCCGCTCCCCTCTTCTTCTCGTCATCGTTCTGACATGAGACTTGGAGCGAAAGGACTTTTGCCTCTTCCTTCGGGGTTTCACTCTGGTAAGGAAGAAGGGGAATTAAGCTGTTCTTCTGAGGATGTTGACGGAGAACAGCCTTCGACGTCGGCTTCTTCAGACTACCAAGTATTGGCTCGGCTGCTCCGTGATTCGTTCGGGGATACCTTCCTTCCTTCTGCCCCTCCTTCTCCTCCCTCGCAGTTTTCGTCGTCGAAAGCAAGCAAGACGCCGGGTTTTGTGAAAATGAAGACGTCATTGTCTACCAAGAGGGCTTTCCGTAAGGTTAACACCTGGATGGAGTCTAGGAAAGCACAGGGAAGGACCACTTTCGCCCTGCCTCCGTCTAGACTTAGCGGTAAGGCAGGGATGTGGTATGAAACCGGCGAAGAGTTAGGATTGAAGGTTCCTACTTCAGCGCAAGGAGATTTCGCCAGCGTTGTGGATGCCTCAAGGAGATCTCTTTTAGCTTCAGCGAAAGTGTCGTGGACGACTTCGGAACTAGATCATCTTTTGAAGGGCCTTTTCAGGTCCTTGGAAGTCTTCAACTTCTTAGACTGGTGTCTCGGAGTGTTAGACAACCAGTCTCGTAAGCCAGATTCGATCAGCTTGGGGGAGCTGTCCAGTGTATTGTCATGCATGGACAAGGCCGTCAGGGATGGCTCAGAGGAGTTAGCCTCTCATTTTTCAGCAGGCGTGTTGAAGAAAAGATCGCTTTATTGCAATTTTGCGGCTAAGTCTGTCTCTCCCTCACAGAGGGCAGAACTTTTGTATGCGCCTTTTTCGAGTCATCTCTTCCCCCAGGCTATGGTGAAGGATCTGGCAGTAAGTCTTCAGGAAAAAGCCACTCAAGACCTTTTGGCTCAGTCGTCGAGACGTCCTGCTGGCCCTTCCACGTCTTCAGGAGTCCAATCTACTAGAAAGCAGAAGCCCTTTCGTGGAGGGACTTCCGCTAGATCTTTACCCCGAGGAAGGAGTCTTCCTAGAGTTAGAGCCCCGGCTAAGTCTAGGGGCAAGAAGTGAGAGATCCTTCCTTCAGTCACCGGTAGGAGCCAGGCTGCAGTTGTTTGGAGAAGCCTGGAGAGAAAGAGAGGCGGACACCTGGTCTCTCAACATCATAGAAAAGGGGTACAAGATCCCTTTCGTAAAGCCTCCCCCTCTGACTTCCACTCCCAGGGACTTGTCCCGTCGTATCCTCGAGAAAAAACAGAAGATACTTTTTGACCGCTCGAGCAGAATGCGCGAGAATGCGAGCAGTGGAACAGGTCTTAGACCTGGCAACGCCAGGATTTTACAACAGATTGTTTCTAGTTCCGAAACACTCGGGAGGGTGGCGGCCGGTCTTGGACGTAAGTCGTCTGAACCTCTTTATAGAGAAGCAGAAGTTCAAGATGGAGACACCTCAGTCAGTTCAGGGGGCCTTAAGACCTGGAGATTGGATGGTATCACTCGATCTTCAGGACGCCTACTTTCACGTCCCGATACATCCCCAGTCTATGAAGTACCTTCGGTTCGTCCTGAAAGGAAAGGTCTTTCAGTTCAGGGCTCTTTGTTTCGGACTGAGTATGGCCCCATTTGTGTTCACCATCTTAATGAAGAATGTGGCGAGGTGGCTCCATCTTTCCAACATACAGGATCTTCGCTCTTCTGACGACTGGCTCATACGAGCCTCTTTCGCAGACCCGGTGCCCTGAAGACCTGCAAACGACTCTGTCTTTAGCTGCGTCCCTGGGACTTCTGGTGAACTTCGAAAGTCACATCTGACCCCAACACAGTCCATCGTGTATCTGGGGATTCAGATGGATTCAGTGGCTTTTCCGGGCTTTTCCATCCCAGGAACGTCAGCAACAAGGCATAGAAAAAGTGTCAGCCTTTCTAGGGAAGGATTCATGCTCGGTGAGGGAATGGATGAGTCTGCTGGGGACCATTTCCTCGCTGGAGAAGTTTTGTTTCCCTGGGGAGGCTACACCTCCGACCTCTTCAGTTCTTCCTGTCGACAGCTGGACAGGCAAGGTACAACTTCGACATGATTTTAACCATCTCAGAAGAGGTAAAGAGCCATCTAAGATGGTGGCTCGATCCGTTGGAAGCTGTCAGAGGGCATATCCTCAAGCTTCGGAACCCCGACCTAGTGTTGTTCTCCGATGCGTCATCCACGGGGTGGGAGCAACACTAGGGGGGAGGAAGTGTCAGGCACCTGGAGAGGGGAAACAGGTAGCCTGGCATATCAACTTCAAAGAGCTTGGCAGCTGTTCAGTTAGCGCTCCAGTTCTTTCAGGACAAAAGTCTCCCGTCGAGTAGTCCAAGTCAACTCGCACAACACCACAGCCCTGGCATACTTGAAAAAACAAGGAGGAACACACTCTCGCTCCCTGTTCGCTCTAGCGAAAGAGATTCTGCTTTGGGCGAAGGCGAGAGAGATCACGATCTTGACAAGGTTCATTGCCGAAGTCGAGAACGTCCGTGCGGATCTCCTCAGTCGACAAGGACAGTTGCTGCCGACAGAGTGGACCCTCAATCAGGACGTATGCCAGGAGCTGTGGGTCTTTGGGGATGTCCTTTGGTGGACATTTTTGCAACCTCAAGAACGGAGAGACTTCCTCTTTACTGCTCCCCGGTTTCTCGATCAGGGAGCAGTAGCAGTAGGCGCCCTTAGGGATGGACGAGTCTAGATCTCTACGCATTTCCCCTTCAAGATTCTGGGGGAAGTGATGAGATAAAAGGTTCGCAGCTTCGGAGGGACGAGGTTGACGTTAATCGCCCCCTTTTCGCCCGCAGCGGACTGGTTCACAGAGGTGATGTCCTACCTGGTGGATTTTCCGAGATCTCTTCCTTTAAGGAGAGATCTACTCAAACATTCCCACTTCGAGAGGTACCACAAAAACCTCTCCGCTCTGAGTCTGACTGCGTTCAGACTATCCAGAAGTTGGCCAGAGCGAGAGGTTTTTCGAAACCTGTGGCTAAAGCTATCGCCACCGCGAGGAGACCTTCATCAATCGCGGTGTACCAATCGAAGTGGGCAGCTTTTAGGAGCTGGTGTAGGAAGAAAGGAGTTTCCTCTACCACGACCTCTGTGAGCCAGATCGCTGACTTCCTACTTTATCTTAGACGAGATTTGAAGCTTGCAGTGTCAACCATTAAGGGCTACAGAAGTGTCTTATCTGTGGTTTTTTGCCATAGAGGTCTAGACCTTGCTAATAACAAGGATCTCCATGATCTATTGAGATCTTTTGAGACCACCAAGGTGCCGCTACCAAAGTTACCTTTGTGGAACCTAGACGTGGTCCTCAAGTTTTTAATGTCAAGTCGCTTTGAACCTCTTTACACTGCATCTTTGCGAGATTTGACGAAGAAAACTGTATTCCTAACTGCTCTGGCGACGGCGAAGAGAGTTAGCGAGATACAGGCTATTAGTAAACACGTCGGCTTCAAAGGGCATAATGCGGTCTGCTCTTTGGGTATGTCATTTCTGGCTAAGAATGAAAACCCTTCCAATCCTTGGCCTAAAACATTCGAGATCAAGGGTATGGCAGAGATCATTGGTCAAGAGCCAGAAAGTCCTGTGTCCTGTGAGGGCTCTTAGAGAATATCTTCGGAGAACAAAGGATTGTAGAGGTTCTGTGGAGAACTTATGGTGTTCGGTCAAGAGACCAAATATGCCCATGTCCAAGAATGCACTGGCATTCTTTTTAAGGAACACCATAAAGGAGGCGAACTCATCTTGCAAAGACAGTGACTTTAGGCTGTTAAGAGTTAACGCTCACGAGGTAAGGGCTATTTCGACCTCGATAGCCTTTCAGAAGAATATGGCCCTCAAAGACATTTTAAGTGCCACTTTTTGGAGGAGTAACTCAGTGTTCGCCTCGCACTACCTACGGGAGGTGAGAACGACGTATGAAAACTGTTACTCTCTTGGGCCATACGTCGCCACAGACACTATTTTGGGGGCAGGAGGTAGCACTCATCCTTTCCCATAGAAAAGGGTAGGTGAGTTTTTTAATAATTGTAATGTTTATGGTTGTAGGGTCGGCCGCCGAATGCGGTCTTCCCTTCTTTTAGCCTTTTGTATGTGGGAGTATTTTGTTAGGCTAACTTAGGTGGTGGTTTTGCCTCGTTGCCCTCAGAAGTATGGTCATGGTCTAGTCACATTGTGGTCTCGTCCCCGTTGACAGATCATCTAGAGCGCACCAACTACACTACCTTGTTGGTAACTCTAGTGAAGCAGATGCAGGCTTGGGTGACAGTAATCACGAAGTCAGCTATGCTAACAGGTAAGGAACCAAGATGTCAATCATATACATTTATATTTTTATTGTAGTGTCTTACCGAACAATTATAGAGCCGTGATTTCCACGAGCGGCAGGATACTAAATTCAAATTTAGCGCGTCGGCGTCGCCAACACTGGTGGTGATGACGTCATCTCCCTCCACTCGCGGGAGAACCAGGTACAACTGCCCAGGTGAATCCAATTCTTTTCCTGCGGCGTCGGTGAACATCGGGTGGTCGGTGCGGTTGGATGACTTTGCTTCGCTTTTTTTCTTGTGAAATTGATCTTCGGAATTGGTGAAGTACTCTTTTTTGTTTGTTGTTGTTATTTTGCTCTTTATTTAGGCGTTGCCATGTCGGATTCTAGTCCGTCGGGAGTTAGGTTTTGCATCTCAGGATGTTAAAACTAGATTATCCAAGTTAGAGAATATGATTCTCACACTAAATGTGTTAGTGTAGGGGACAGGTTTGTTCAGCAGATCGAACCATGTAACGAGTGTAGTGATTGGACTGATTCTCAATGAAGTTTTTTTAGTTTTTTGTTCATACTCGGAGAAATTAGCTAAAGACAGAATTAGAAAAGCAGCGCTTAGGGAAAGTAGACTTAGCTCCGCTTCGTCTTGCGATGCTTCTGTTCCTTCTGTTTCTCCTCAAATTGTTATGTCTCCTTTAACTACACCTCCTATTCCTCCTACTAATCCCGCTTCTCCGGCTTCCCGTGTAGTTTCTTCCGACACCATTGCCAGATCTGGAATCGAGGCTAGATCAGAAATTTTCGGTACTAGCGAATACGGTTTTGCAACTTGGTAATTCAGTTAAGACATTTTTGGAGAAGCGGCTTCAGGTAAGAGTGTAGTTGAGGTGCGTCTGTCTGTCCTGACACGTCTCCTAGACAAAGGTCACTGTCCAGCTCCCCCGCACCGGGAGAAGACATACCGGAAGTCCAAGGGAGTCGATCGGGATTTGCCCACAGACAGGCGCCTCTCTTGTTGAGCCTGTTGCGCCTCAACAGGGCTCGGTTAAGCGTTGGAAAGGTGTTGCGGTCAGACGCCTTTCGAATGATTCAAGCGATCGTCTCCGGTCGCGCGGCGCTCTTGGCGAGATTCGCCCGTTTCGCGTCCCTTAAAGAGGCGTTCAGGCGCCGATTCTTCGCCTCCTCCAGTCAAGCGGTATAAGGAGCCTGAGAGTAGGGTTGCGCTGCGGCCATTAGCGGCTCGTTCGTCGCCTCAATCTGTGCCTTTTTCGCTCCATCTACTAGTAGAGATTGTGGTTTTAGCGCTGTAGCTAGCAGTTCTAAGGGTGTTTCTTTAGGCGCTTTTTCGTCTGTTACGCCTGATGCGCCTGTTTCGCCTCGAATTTCGGCGGCTCCGAGCGAGGCGCAAGTAGTTTTTCCGCCTCCTGCTGAACATTTAGGCTCTTCCAAGCCTACGTTAACTGTTTTTGATTCGTCTCTGGCGCCTTTGCGCAAGCAGTTTAGAGATGTTAACCAACTGGATGAATGAGTCCAAGGGTGGTTCGAAACCTTCAGATCCGTTTGTAGTTCCGTCTACTTCTTCGGCGGTATCGGAGAATGAAGAAGAAGTAGAGGAGGGAGGATTCACATCACCTCTCGTGTTATTCACGTCTCCTTAGATTTCTTCTGGTATCTTATCCAGATTATTTTGAGAAAGCGGCCCCGCGCTCCCAACTTCGACTTTTTTGATGAGGAGGAAAACTTCAGACCCTCTCCTCCCAAAACTTGTTCTATCTAAAGCGGTTAGACATTCGTTGAAAGAGACGGAGAAATGGATGTCTATGAAAAAAGAGACTTAGGGAAGGCTCTTTTTGCTTACCCTCCTCTAAGTTGTTCGTAGAGGTAGGTTTTATGTAACTGGGAAGCTCCTTCTCTGGGAGTTTCTGCCTCCTCCCAGGGAGACTTCTCCAGTTTAATCGACTCTCTAGAATATCTGCTTTTGCCGCAGCGAAAGTTTTCTTTACAGCGCCTGAGTTGGACCACGTTGTAAAGAATCAATTTAAACTTTTGGAAGTCTTTAGCTTCCTTGATTGGACTATTGGCGCTTTAGCGGCCAAGATCGAAGACTGTCCTTCTCTTTCTCAGGAGTTAGAGCGGAGGATTGGATTGGTGTTCTGTCCCCTGTGCGGACAAATTCCCATTAGGGAAATGGATGTGATGAGTTAGCTTCGCTCATCGCCTTTGGTACCCTTAAGAAAAGGCAACTTGGTGCTCCTTTGCTTCTAAAAGGGTTACGTCCCAACAGAAGTCTGCTCTCTTGTTTGCTCCTTTTGTGAAAGATAACCTCTTTCCAGACGATGTAGTGTTTGTCCAATTTCGTCTGCGCTAGATAAGAAATCTACTTCGGATTTACCTGGCACAGTCTACTAAGAGACCTAAAGCTCCTGTGGAGACTGGTTTCCTTCGGTTTCTCCTCTGACCCAAGCGCCTTTCGAGGGAGAAAACCCAAGCGCTTCTTTCGGCCGAAGTCGAATTTGCGACCTCAGTCTAAAGGCCTCGGCCCAAGGTTAACAAACCTTCCAAATGAAAGCTCGGTTCTTCATGCACCAGTGGGAGCCAGGCTGGCGCTGTTTTGGGAGGAATGGGAAAAACAGAGGAGCAGAAGCCTGGGTAGTGCAAGTACTCAAGTTCGGCTATCGTATTCCTCTCGTTTCACCTCCCTCGCTCTCACCTGTGCCAATTCCATTCCAGGCATACTCTCCGGGCTCAGACAAATTTCTGGCGCTAGCCGCAGAAGTGGAAGCGCTTGTTCTCAAAGAAGCGACGTAGAACAGATAGAAGGGGATTTTCCTCCAGGCTTTTACAATCGCCTTTTTTGTAGTTCCCAAGTCATCTAGGGGGCTGGAGGCCGGTTTTGGATGTGAGCGCCCTGAACTTGCATGTCCAGAAAACAAATTTCATATGGAGACCACTCGGTCGGTTCTGGAGTCCATCAGACAGGGGGATTGGATGGTCTCTCTGGACATGCAAGACGCTTATTTTCACATTCCGATACATCGCGAATCTCGGAAGTACCTGAGGTTCATGTTCGAAGGCAAGGTGTTTCAGTTTCGGGCGCTTTGCTTCGGACTAGCGACCGCTCCTCAAGTTTTCACCAGGGTTCTATCCCCGATAGGAAGCTGGCTGCACATATTAGGAGTAAGAATCTCCCTCTATCTGGACGATTGGCTTCTCCGGTCGGAATCAGAGAGTCGGTGCATGAAGGGACCTTGGAACAACTCTGGATCTTGCCAGAAAGTTAGGAATTCTGGTCACAAACAGAAGTCCCAGTTGGTTCCATCTCAGAGCATCCTTTATTTGGGATGATTCTGAATGCTCAAGTTTTTCGGGCTTTTCTGTCCCCGAAGAGGGTTCAAGGCTGTCTGGAGACAGTTCAGGAGTTCTTGGACAAAAAGGTAAGTTCTGCCAATCATTGGGATGGAGGCTCCTGGGCAAATTGACGTCAGTGGAGAAATTTGTGACGTTTGGGAAAGACTGCACATGAGACCTCTGCAGTTTTTCCTGAGAGCCTCTTGGTGCAGGAAGACACAACCAGACTCGATTACCTTTCCTGTCACAGATCAAATAAAAGAGGACCTAAGGTGGTGGCTCTCTCGAGCAAGGTTGGAAGAAGGGTTAGATTTACGACCCATCCTCCCCGAACCTACAGTTCTTTTCCGACGCATCGAACACAGGTTGGGGAGCCCTACTGGAAATCAACGGACTTCAGGAGCTTGGTCGGAGAAGGAGAAGAAGTTCCACATAAATGTAAAGGAACTGTTTAGCAATTTTCTTGGGGCTCAGACAGTTTCGGAGCTTAGTAGAAGGTCGAGTAGTGGCAGTGCATTCCGACAACTCCACGGCTCTCTCGTACGTGCGGAAACAGGGGGGGACTCAGTCTTTCTCTCTGTACGAAGTAGCCAAGGATCTCCTCCTGTGGTCAAACGAAGCGGAAGGTTCAGCTAGTCCCGAGATTTGTTCGGGAAAGATGAACGTCCTGGCGGACGAGTTAAGTCGTCAACAGCAAGTGTTACCTCTGGAGTGGACTTTGGACAACAAGATTTGTCAGAGACTTTGGCGCCTTTGGGGACGACCGTCAATAGACCTGTTCGCGACATCAAGGAACAACCGTCTTCCTCTCTTTTGTTCGCCAGTCCCAGATCCTCTAGCTTGGTCGGTGGACGCAATGCTGTTGGATTGCGGTCGGGTCTGGAAGCTTATGCATTCCCTCCGTTCGTCTAATAAGAGAGTGCTGAACAAGTTCATGCGCACAGCAATGTAACGCTAACGTTAATCGCTCCCTTTTGGCCCAGGAAAGAGTGGTTCCCGGACCTTCTCCAGTTGTTAGTAGACTTCCCCAGACTTCTTCCTCCAGAGAAGTGGCTTCTCAAACAACCTCACTTCAAGAGGTTCCACCAAAACTTGTCCGCTCTAGCTCTGACAGGGTTCAGACTGTCCGGAATCTTGTCAGAGCGAAAGGATTTTCAAGAAGAGGCTGCAGAAGCTATCGCTCGTTGTAGGAGAGAGTCTTCTAACAAACTCTATCAAGGGAAGTGGAGAATCTTCAGAGAGTGGTGTAGAAGTGCTAAAGTCTCTACTTCTGCGACCTCTTTAACAGAAATAGCAGATTTTCTTCTATTTCTTAGGAACTATAAGAAACTGGCTCCTTCGACGATCAGAGGATATAGAGCCATGCTCTCTTCGGTTTTTCGACATCGAGGTTTGGATATTTCCTCCAATTCAGATCTGTCGGACCTCATTAGGTCTTTCGAAACCACTAAGCTCCCGCAAGATACAGTGGCTTGGAACTTAGATGTAGTGCTTAAGTTCCTCATGTGGGCCACCGTTTGAGCCTTTGAAGTCGGCTTCACTCAGGAACTTGACTAAGAAGGCACTCTTTCTTATTGCACTAGCTTCTGCTAAGCGTGTCAGCGAATTGCACGCTATAGACAAAAGAGTCGGTTTCTCTCAAGGCAATGCTGTATTTTCGGTATCTTTGACCTTTCTAGCCAAAAATGAGAATCCTTCTAATCCTTGGCCGAGGAGTTTTGTGGTAAGGAACTTATCTGATTTGGTTGGACATGAGGAGGAGGAAAGGCTCTTATGTCCAGTCAGGGCTATTAAGCAGTATCTGTTTGCCACTAAGGGTATTAGAGGACAATCTTCTAAGCTCTGGACCTCGGTTCAAAATCCCTCTCGTCCTCTTTCTAAGAATGCTATATCGTTCTTTATTAGAGAGCTTATCAGGGAAGCTCACTCGCAGTCCGAGAACGACAATCTTTCCGTTCTGAGAGTTAAAGTTCACGAGGTTAGAGCAGTGGCAACTTCTTTAGCATTCAGAAAGAATTTATCTTTAGCTTCGATTCTTCAGAGCGTTCTGGAGACGAATTCGGTTTTTGCGAGTCATTATCTCAAAGAGATAGAAACGGTTTTCGAGAATTGTAAAACGTTAGGTCCGGTGGCGGTTTTCTGGCATGGTGTTGGGAGAAACGGCACAGGGTCCGTCACCTCTATGCTAACTTTTCACCTTGAATAGGTTGTCGAGTTCAAGGGAAGTGGGGGTACTGAGTACCTGGGATACTCACCAGTCTGTTAGGTCAGATTTTACAATGGTTGGGTATATATGTTTTTAAATCTGGTGTTGGTGACAAATGTTTTGTATGATTGAATTTCTGGTCTTAGCCCAGGGCAAGGGCAAGGGCAATCTTTGTTGTTACTATCCTCCGTCAGTCAGCCTTGACTCGCTTGAACTACGGAAGGATTCCACTCCTGTAGAGGCTCAACTTTGGTCAAATTCCAATTCCTCTACAATAGTAAGAAGAGCACCGAACCAGAGGCAGTAACAGTCTGCTGTAGCTCTCTTACAAGGTAAGGTACAACAGACACCTTGAGTGTTTACTGGTATTGCAATAAATGTAACCATTTTAAAAATACTAGTGGTCCACTGAATCCCACCTTCCATAAATGTGTAATCAGCTCTATAATTGTTCGGTAAGGACACTACAATAAAAATGAAATTTTCATTATTAAAATGAAGTTTTTTTATTGTATACTTACCGAACAATTATGATTATATACCCACCCTCCTACCCCTTAGGTGGACGGACGGGCAGAAAGAATTGGATTCACCTGGGCAGTTGTACCTGGTTCTCCCGCGAGTGGAGGGAGATGACGTCATCACCACCAGTGTTGGCGACGCCGACGCGCTAAATTTGAATTTAGTATCCTGCCGCTCGTGGATCACGGCTCTATAATTGTTCGGTAAGTATACAATAAAACTTCATTTTAATAATGAAAATTTCATGTTTCCCTAAAATCCTATTCTGTCCTCTCCCACCGCCCAAAGGTGGTGGGATTCAGCTATATATATATCTGACAGGTAAGTTTCATGAACAAAATGATATTGTTAAGATACAATAAAGTTTGTTCATACTTACCTGGCAGATATATATATTTTAAGTACCCACCCACCTCCCCTCAGGAGACAGTGGAGATAGAAATCTGATAGAAAATCGGAATGGTTCCTGATACCCGCCTCCCAGCGGCGGGAATGGGTACTACCCACCCTACTCCCACTACGAGTGTCGTAAGTTTTTAGAAATTCTGTCGGACTTCAGAGAATACAGCTATATATATATCTGCCAGGTAAGTATGAACAAACTTTATTGTATCTTAACAATATCATATCTTGAGTAAGATCAATAAACATTACATATATACGTTAACATTGTTCAAATGAGTGCGGGGAAGGCTGGGAAAGATGTTGGATCCGCTGCGCTTACAAATGGCACCTCAGGTGGTTGCCACCATATTGGATTTCAAAACTGCCTTGAAAACATATTTTACGAAGAGCTCACATGCTTATTTTAGTTTGTATGGCACTTTCATACACATATCACATTATGTTGACGAAACTTCAATCTTTTGAATGGTATGCTTAAATATGTATATAATTGTATTCTTGTTTCACCAATTAAATATTGAGAGAATAAGGCTGATCCACGTGATGACGATAGATCCACTGCGGTGTTTCCTGCTAGTACCCCCTCCCCCCTCTGAAAGGCCTACAGTAACCTTGATCTCTTACTCTGCATTCTCTCCCTTTAATATTTCACTATTTTCAGAATACATGAACTTTAAGCTATGGTATATATATCCGAACTAGATATTTGTATGGTAGCCGCATCCTGATTGCGATAGATATTGGTACGGCTGTGAATTCTGCATGCGCGAACCCTTGTTTACTGCCTCAGGCATATCAGTGACAGCAAGAAAAATGACTACTGAGCAATGTGAACCGTGTAATAATAGATCAGTTTTCGCCGAAAAACAGATGTTTTCAGGTTTCAATGAGCTGAAAAAGGCCATAGACTTCTACAAAGAGTCAGACTTTAAGAAATTGTATATCCGTAGGTCACGAATGATCTTATCGGCGTTGAAAAAGCTCTGAATAGGAGATTCAAAGAAGATTTGAAGCCCAGCTAGTAAAGTAATACAGCAGTCAGTAGTGCGTCCAATATGGGAAACAAGCTGTTACTATAGACCTGATTTCGATGATTACTTACGATTGCTTTGGCCGTTTACCAGAGGATCGACTTTGGTAGTTTCCTGATCACTATGAATACAGCAGAGCACGATTTCTGTGTACTACTTCTATTCTTCTTTGAATCTCTTATTCGGAGCTCTTTTTCAGGGCAAATTCGATTGTTTGTGACCTAAGGATATACAGTTTCTGGAAGTTTGACTCTTTGTAGCTGTCTATTGCCTTTTTTTAGCTTGATGAAGCCTGAAAACATCTGTTTTGTACATTCAACTTCCCTGTCAGATATATACTTAGCCATAGACTCCGTCGTTCCCGACAGAAATTCGAATTTCGCGGCACACGCTACAGGTAGGTCAGGTGATCTACCGCCCTGCCGCTGGGTGGCAGGAATAGGAACCATTCCCGTTTTCTATCAGATTTTCTCTGTCGCTGGTACCTACAACATCGTTGTTGGTACCTCCTGACTTGATTTTCGTATTTTCATTGCCGTTGATCTTCTGGACTGTCTTTTTGGTGACGTATTTGGATCTGTGGTTTGGCATACGCTTTTGTGGACTCTTATTTTGGATTTTGCTTCGGATTGTGCTTAAAATGTCTGACTCTAGCTGCGAAGTTAGAAGATGTATGAATGAGGGTTGTTTGGTGAGACTACCGAAAGTGTCGTTAGATCCTCACAATGTATGCAAGAGGTGTAGGGGGTATGAATGCTCTAGAAATAACACTTGCAATGAATGCGTGAATATGAATGAGGAAGGATGGAAGACTCTAGATTCCTACTTAAGGAAACTAGAGAGAGATAGGGTTAGAAAAGCTGCCTCTAGAAGCTTGAGTTGATCTCGCTCTAACGAGCCAGTTAGTGTAACTAACCCCCAATTAATTGCTTCCTCACATGCAGTATCACCCTCTCCCGTAGCAGATAATGCAAATTCTGCTATGGAGATTGCAAATCTGAAGACCGCATTAAGAAGGATGGAGCTTAAAATGCAAGCTCTTCAAGGTAAGACTGTGGAAAGTGAAGTAAGTGTCCCCAGTGTAGTGGAGGGTGCGTCTGATCGGCTCTGTCTCGCTCCCAGGCCTAGACCTCTTCCAAGCTCCTAGGCCCAGAGGAGAAGGAATGTCTACAGCCGTACGGAGGTTATGGAGAATCCCTACGATCAGGCGTCCCCTCGGCAGAATCTGTAGCGTCCCAGACTGCCAAGGATCGCCATTGGAAAGGCATCCTCAAAGAGTGCTTTTCGTCATCCGATTCATCTCCACGTAGAAGTGGATGGACATCCGACGAACTATCGCGACCAATCAAGAGGAGTTGGAAAGTGCCTATGCTGGACTCGAGCCCGGAACGTTTCCCGGAGGATTCTCCCTGCGAGAGGAAAAGAGCTAAGAGGACATGGAATTCTCCTGCTCTGAGATCACGATCGCCTACGCCCTCCAGGGCTCATTCTCCTATTCCTGAGAAGGAAAAGGAAGAAACCGCGACAGATATCCTACTTAAAATGCAGGAACAGATATCTTCATTAGTTAGGAGTATTGAGAAAAGACCCTCCTAGGAGAAAAGACACTTTTCTTCCTGTGAAGAGATCTCGTCCGGTGGGCGTTCCGAACTCCAGGCTCCTCTCCTCTACTCCTCGTCTGAGAACAGAGACGATAACGGAAGAACAGACTAAAACTCATAGGCGTGGGACGTCAGATACGGACAATGACAATGAGTGTCCGAGTCGGACAGATCCAGCCAGGTGCTCGGCGCCAAAAGTGGACGACTCGGACAGGCAAAAGTGTCCTACGTGGACGGCGCCAACCAGACATCAGCCGCCAGACGCGGACAGCCCGGACAGGCAGATTTATCGTATACAGACAGCTACGACCAGGCGCCAAGCGCCAGATACGGACAACCTGGACAAGGCGGACAGCCAGGACAGGAAAAAAGGTCGTACACAGGCAGTGCCGTCCGGGCGCCAATCGCCAGAAGCGGACAATATGGACAGGCAAAAGTGTTGTACTGGGACGACACCAGCCAGGCGCCAAGTTCCAGATGTGGAACTCGGACAGACGACACTGTCCGAGGCGGACAGACGACACTGTCCGAGGCGGGCAGACAACACTGTCCGAGGCGGACAGAGACATCCAGGCGTGAGGAACGAACCAAGCTTTCGGCGCCAGGATTTTCTTCAAGGAAACTATACAGAGAAGTCAACCAGGAGGCGTCTCATTATGATTTTGACCAGGAACGGGTTTCTCGGGACAAGGGCGCAAGATGTCGCACAGGCGGCCGTCGTCCTTGTCACGATATATCCGTTGCTGGTGGAAGCTTGTTGCAAGCACAGCTTTCTCCTGACAGGGACGCAAGATGTCGCACAGGCGGCCGTCATCCTTGTCAGGAGGGCTTCGATGATGATCGGGATTTTTCGCGGGATCAGCATTCGCCTGACAGGGACGCAAGATGTCGCACAGGCGGCCGTCGCCCTTGTCGGGAGGGATCTGACCCTGCTAAAAACCCTTCACCTTGCGAGAAGAGATGCTCTCCCTCGGCTGATAATGATTCTCCAGTGGAGCTTGACTTAGATGTCTCTGACACGGAAGATCAAAAGGGAGCGGGACTCTCGGACTACAAATCTTTGGCGGCTCTTTTGCTCCAAGAATTTGGAGATTCTCTGAGTCCTGCCGCCCCTCCGTCTCCTCGGTCGCTGTTCACAAGCTCGAAGACCTCAAAATCGTCCTCCTCCTTGAAGATGAGGCCAACAATTTCCATGAAGAAAGCTTTGCAGTCTTTTGGAAATTGGCTCAGCTCCAGGAAGGAGGCGGGAAAGACTGTCTTTACCTGCCCTCCCTCCAGACTTTCTGGGAGGAGGGGTATTTGGTATGAGACAGGCGAAGCAATGGGACTCGCCCTCCCAGCTTCTGCTGAGGCAGATTTCTCAACGCTTGTGGACGCGTCGAGGAGACAGTCTCTCTCTTCAGCCAAGACAACGTGGGGAATGTCTGAAATGGACCATCACCTCAAGGGATTGTTCCATGTCTTGGAAGTTTTTAACTTTCTGGACTGGTCCCTTGGGGTGATGGCCAAGAAGACACAGGACAATGAATGCCTGAGCCCCGAAATCCTTAATAGTATTTTGGCTTGCATGGATAAGGCGGTGCAAGATGGATCTGGGGAAGTGGCCTCCATTTTCGGAGCAGGAATACTTAAGAAGAGAGCTGTATTCAGTTCTTTTCTTACAAAAGCTGTCTCGCCGGTACAGAGGTCATCCCTACTGTACGCCCCTCTGTCAAACCAGCTTTTCCCTTCTCAGTTAGTGAGAGATATTTCTCAATCACTTACTGAGAAGGCGACACAAGATCTGCTGGTCCAGTCGACCAAAAAGGCGAGACCAGCTGTTCCTGCTACGAAGAAGGAGACACGGAACCCAAAGCCGCCCTTTCGAGGGAATTCGTCTTCCCGGCCCTCCTTTAGGAAGAGAGGAGCGGAAAGGAGAGGTAGGTCCTCTGCCTTTAGACCTACCAAGAAAAACAAGTGAAGTTCAAGTCCTCCAAGCACCAGTAGGCGCCAGACTTCTGAAGTTCTCAGAAGAATGGGCGTTGAGAGAGGCGGACAACTGGTCCCTCTCTATATTGAGAAGAGGATATCTCATCCCCTTCAGAGACAGACCTCCCTTGACATCTACCCCAAGGGAACTGTCGGCGAAGTACACGGACCCTGTCAAGAGGAAGACCCTGCTTCAGCTAGTAGAACAAATGTTGGACAAGGAGGCCATAGAATTAGTACAGGACCCCCACACTCAAGGCTTTTACAATCGACTGTTCCTCGTTCCAAAAGCCTCGGGGGGGTGGAGACCTGTCCTGGATGTGAGCGCACTGAACCAATTCGTAGAGAAACAGAAGTTCTCTATGGAAACTTCCAACTCGGTTCTTGCGGCTCTACGTCCAGGAGATTGGATGGTCTCCTTGGACCTAGAGGACACGTATTTTCACGTCCCCCTGCATCCTTCATCGAGGAAATACCTGCGGTTCATGATGCAGGGCAGGGTCTTTCAATTCAGGGCTCTGTGCTTCGGCCTGTCTACGGCTCCTCAAGTGTTCACGAGCCTGATGAGGAACGTAGCACGATGGCTTCATCTGAAGGGGGTGAACATATCCCTTTATTTGGACGACTGGCTAATAAGGGCCAAATTGAAACAACAGTGTTTGGAGGACTTGGAAACGACTTTGGATCTCGTTTGCTCACTCGGACTGCTCGTGAACCTCGAGAAGTGACAGATGATCCCCAGCCAGAACATTGTCTATCTGGGGATTCAGATGGATTCTCGGGGTTTTCGAGCATTTCCGTCGCAAGACAGAATTACTTGAGGCTTGGAAAAAGTCTCAACCTTCTTAGGGAAAGAACGAAACTCAGCGAGGGAATGGCTAAGTCTTCTGGGCACCCTTTCGTCGCTGGAGCAGTTCGTTTCCCTAGGGAGGCTCAATCTGAGACCGCTGCAGTTCTACCTGCAAAGGATGTGGAACCGTAAGAAAGGGGAACTTTCGGATTCTTTTCCCATTCAACAAGAGATCAAGTTACACCTGAATTGGTGGTTAACCCCTCTTCGAAAGAACGAAGGAATATCCCTTTCGATTCGGAACCCTCTCCTAGTGTTGTTTTCCGACGCCTCGGAAACGGGATGGGGAGCAACACTAGGAAAGAAGGAAGTGTCAGGCACCTTGACAAGAGAACAGGTGTCCTGGGATATAAACGTGAAGGAACTTATGGTTGTTCATCTAGCCTTGAAGAACTTCGAGTCGGAGGTCAGAGGTGTGGTAGTCCAGGTAAACTCGGACAATACCACGGCTCTGGCTTACATCCGAAAACGGGGGGGGACTCACTCGTTCACACTATTCAAGATAGTGAGAGACCTCTTGATATGGGCAGAGGAACGAGGCATTGTGCTATTGACGAGGTTTATACAAGGAACCAAGAATGTAAGAGCAGACAGACTCAGCAGGAAGAACCAGGTACTTCCAACAGAGTGGACCCTCCACTCCGAAGTCTGCCGAAAGCTCTGGTCCCTCTGGGGGAAGCCTCAGATAGACCTGTTCGCCACGTTCCTCTCCAGAAGGATGGAAAACTTTTGCTCCATAGTGGAAGATCCCAGAGCAATAGCAATAGATGCCCTTCTCATGGACTGGTCGGGCATAGATGCGTACACTTTTCCCCCATTCAAAATTCTGGGAAGTGCTAAGGAAGTTCCGTTCCTCGGAGGCAACGAAACTAACACTCATCGCCCCCTTTTGGCCCGCTCGAGATTGGTTCACAGAGGTACTGGAATGGACGGTGGACTTCCCCAGATCTCTTCCCGAAAGGACAGATCTGCTCAAACAACCCCACTTCGAGAGGTTTCACAGAAACCTCCCCGCTCTCTCCCTGATTGCCTTTCGACTATCGAAAGACTTGTCAGAGTGAGAGGCTTTTCTCGAAAAGCTGCAAGCATGATCGCCAGAGCCCGCAAATCCTCTACTCTGCGGGTTTATCAATCGAAGTAGGAAGTCTTCCGTAGATGGTGTAGGTCGAAGAAGCTGTCCTCATCCAGTACCTCTGTGACCGATATTGCTGATTTTCTTCTCTTCCTACGAGAAGAATCACGCTTAGCTGTTTCGACCATTAAAGGATACAGGAGCATGCTCTCTGCTGTATTCAGAAACAGGGGCCTGAGCATAGAGGATAACAAGGATCTCCATGATCTGATACGATCCTTTGAAACTACAAAGACTAAGTCCTCTCTCCCACCAAGTTGGAATCTTGATGTGGTCCTCCAGTTCCTCTCTTCAGATAGGTTCGAACCTCCGCATGAAGCATCTTTTAGAGACCTCTCGAGGAAGTGCATTTTTCTCTTGGCCCTCGCGACTGCCAAGAGGGTCAGTGAAATACATGCATTGGACTCTCGGGTAGGTTTTAAAGGAGACTCTGCGGTTGTCTCTTTCCAACCTCTGTTTCTGGCTAAAAATGAGAACCCTTCTAAACCTTGGCCCAGAAGTTTTGAGGTAATTGTAGGTAGAGAGTCAGAAAGGTCTCTCTGTCCAGTCACAGCACTGAAGTTCTATCTTTAAAAGAAGAGTCAACTTCAGGGTTGCAGTCAGAGTCTATGGTGTGCGGTAAGGGACCCGAAGAGACCAATGTCAGAAATGTGATAACGGAGGCTCACATGAAATGCCAAGAGAAAGCCTTGACGCTGCTTAGGGTTAGAGCACATGAAGTACGTGTAGTTGCAACTTCCCTAGCCTTTAATAGGAATATGTCAATGAAAGACATTTTAGCAGCACCATATTGGAGATGCAACTCGGTATTTGCTTCCCATTACTTAAAAGACGTCAGAGTGACATACGAGAAGTGCTTTTCTCTTGGACCTTATGTATCAGCGGATACTGTGCTGGGACAGGGAGCTGGCACTGATCCTTAAATAATTAATGTTTTGTTCATGCAACTTACCTGACAGATATATATATAGCTATATTTTCTGAAGTCCGACAGAATTTCAAAACTCGCGGCACACGTAGTGGGTGGCCAGGTGGTAGTACCCATTCCCGCCGCTGGGAGGCGGATATCAGGAACCATTCCCATTTTCTATTCATATTTTTTTCTGTCGCTGGTCGGTAAACTACTGTTTACAGACCTCCGCCTAGGATTTTTGGATTTGACTCGCAATTAAGTATCTGATTGACTTTTGGTTATTAATTTTGG
Organism: Macrobrachium nipponense; assembly: GCF_015104395.2. Lineage (NCBI taxonomy): Eukaryota > Metazoa > Arthropoda > Malacostraca > Decapoda > Palaemonidae > Macrobrachium > Macrobrachium nipponense. The sequence goes on from NC_087207.1 coordinate 5,148,136, forward strand.
ATTGTTGGATTGGCATATGCGATAACGGACCGATTTTTGACTTTGGATTGGCTTTTCTGTAAACGTGATGTCTGGATCAAGTGCAGTGAGTTTCAGAGTGTGTGTGAGGAGTGATTGTAAGGTGAGGCTACCGAAATCATCGGTAGACCCCCACACAGTATGTATGAGTTGTAGGGGGCATGTTTGTTTGGTGGATGATCGGTGCAATGAATGTGATGGATTGACCGATGATGGATGGAAGGTGTATGATTCCTATCGGCGTAAATTGGAACGCGATAGGATCAGGAGGTCTTCCTCCAGGAGTGGTTCTACCAAAGGTAAGGGTACTAATATTTCTCCTGCTATAACACCTGTAGATTTTGCATCTCCTAAACCTGTGTTGTTGCCTTCGGGCCCTGAATCTGTGTCTGGAGAAGGTAATGCCCTTTCTCTAATTATGGAGTCTCTGCGTACTCTGGAGACCAAAGTGAAAGCCTTGGAAACTGGCTCTGTGCAAGTGTGTGATCGTGCCCCTAGTGTTGTGGAGGGGGCGTCAGATCGGCCCCATAATGCTTCTAGGCCTAGACCGCTATCGGACTCCCAGGAATCAGGGAGGGGATATGTTGAAAGCCGCAAGAGGGTTACGGGGGCTCCCCACCGATCTGGCGTCCCTTTGGCAGGCCTTGTTGCAAAGTCCCAGGGTGCCAAGGAGTGCGCACAGGCGCGTATCCTTAAGGACTGCTTTTCGTCCTCCAAAGCGTCCTCCCCCGCGCAAGGTGGAGCGCTTGGAGAGAGACTCGTCCGCTGAAAAGGTACTTTCGTGTTGAGGACGCTTCACGTCCTGTATCGCCCAGTTTGTTTCTTTCCGCTCTTCTCCGGATGCGTATGACGCTTTTCCGCCTCAGAAGAGAGGTAGGATCTCATCCGGCGAGGACGCTGAGTTGCGCTACAGTCGCTCTCTTGAGAAGCAGGTAGCTGTACCTGTGAGAGGAATTGGAGGGGCGTCCCCTCGCCCCTCGTCTTCTCGCAGGATCAGCCCTGCCCCCTCTGTTCGTTCTTCTCCAACGAAGAACATTCTTTTGTCCCTTCAGGACCAGTTGTCAGCGCTTATGGCTCAGAGGACTCGCCCAGCAGCAGTCGAGCCTAAGCGGAGGAAGGACCTTAGGCTGCCCGTCAAGAGGACGAAGCAGTCTCCTTCTCCCTCTCCTCGTTCGTCTCTTTCGCTGATTGCGTCCCCTTCGGTGATTCGCCGATCTCGTTCGCTCGCTAAGAAAACGGGTCGTCAGGACGCTTTCGTTCCCTCTCAACGTCATGGGCAGGCTGCTTTGCCGTGACGCTTCGAGAAGGACGCTCAGGACGCTTTTGTATTTTTGAGTACCTCAGGAGCGCTTTTCAGGAACGGCCTTTTCGGAGGACGCTGAGCAGGAAGAGGACGTGCACCAGGACGCTCGGAAGGACGCTCGTAGTGACGTGTCTCCTTATAAGGAGCTTGTTAAAGCTAGGAAAGACACGCTTTCTTCGAGTCTGCTCGATCGTTTTAAGGAAACGCCAAGGACGCTTTCTCATTGCAAGTAAGGCGTGGCTCGGTTCCCGTCGTCAAAGGACGCCTCAACGCCGTAAGGACGCCTCTGCCTCCTTCGAGCTGTAAGGTTCGCCGCAAGAGGCCAGCTAGATGACGGCTTATGCTATTAAGCAACGGGGTCTTGATAAAGCCCAGGACACCGATAGACGTACGCCCTCTCCGGAGGGCGGTCTCCTCTTCCGATTAGGGAAGGAGAATTGAGTAGTTCTGCTGACTCGTTGAAGAGGAACCTTCTGCTGCCTCTTCAATCTCAGACTACAAAGTTCTTGTGCGGCTGTTGCGCTCGTCCTTCGGGGACAAGTTCCAGCCGGCAGCTCCCAAGTCTCCTCCTTCGCAGTTTTCATCTTCGAAGACATGTAAGACCCCGGAGTTTGTCGAAATGAAGACTTTGCTCTCCACTAAGAGGGCATTCAAGAAACTCCAAGACTGGATGGAACGAAGGAAGGATCAGGGCAAGTCTACTTTCGCCCTTCCTCCCTCTAGACTCAGCGGGAAAGGAGGTATTTGGTATGAGACCAAAGGAGACGTGGGTGTGAGAATCCCTTCTTCAGCGCAAGGGGATTTCTCCAGTTTTGTGGACTCTCAGAGGAGGTCCCTCTTATTCACTGCCAAAGTGACCTGGACCCCTACGGAGACAGACCATCATTTGAAGGGGCTGCTATGGACTCTTGAAGTCTTCAACTTCTTGGACTGGTGCTTGGGAGTTCTAGATCTACAATCTAGAAGCCCAGAGTCTCTCAGTTTGAAGGAGCTGTCCAGCGTGCTATTGTGCATGGACAAGGCCGTCAGGGATGGTTCAGAGGAGCTCGTCTCTCGTTTTGGGACTGCCTTCCTGAAAGAAGAGCAGCTTTGCTGTAACTTCACAGCTAGATCTGTTACTCCAGCTCAGAAAGCGGAGCTGCTCTTTTCTCCTCTTACGAGCCATCTCTTCCCCCAGACTTTGGTTAAGGACCTGGCAAGCAGTTTACAAGAAAAGGCAACGCAGGACCTCTTAGCCCAGTCCTCGAGACGTCCGGCAGTTCCTTCCACTTCTTTGTCTTTTGTGCGACCGCCGAAGAAGGTTAAACCCTTTCGTGGGGCTCCTCCCTCGAGAGCAGCTCCTCGAGGGGGAGGGCTTGCAAGAGGAAGAGCTTCCTTCAAACCCAAGTCATCCAAGTGAAACTCATGTCCTTCAGACACCAGTCAGAGCCAGACTGAAGTCCTTTGCGGGAGCATGGAGAGAGAGAGATACGGACCCTTGGTCCCTCAAGATCGTGGAACAGGGGTACAAGATATCCTTTTTAGATCCTCCTCCTCTTTCCACGACTCCCAGAGACCTTTCTCCATCATATCAGGGAGAAAAGAGACAAGTGTTGTTCGATCTTTTACAACAGATGATCGAGAAAAGAGCGGTGGAACAAGTCGCGGACCTGGGGTCTCCAGGTTTTTACAACAGGATTTTGTTCATGAAACTTACCTGACAGATATATATAGCTGTATTTTTTGAAGTCCGACAGAATTTAAAAAATTCGCGCACACGCAGTGGGCGGCCAGGTGGTAGTACCCATTCCCGCCGTGGGAGGCGGATATCAGGAACTATTCCCATTTTCTATTCATATTTTTTCTGTCGCCGGTCGGTAAACAACTGTTTACAGACCTCCGCCTAGGATTTTGAAAACTTCATTAGCCGCTTAAGTATCCTAATTATTCTTTCGATTATCTTGGATTTGTGGCTAGGCATACGCTATCGTAAATTTTTTCATTGCATTTGATGTCTGAAGCTAGTTAGCCTAGTTTCAGACTTTGTTGTCTGCATGGTAAGGTGAGGCTACCGGAACTTTCGGTAGACACTCACTTAGTAGATATGACGTTTACATGTTTCTTTGCATAAGTTCAATGTAATTAGTGTAATGTGTGACTGATTACGGAAGAAGGAGGTTTCATGTACGCATTTTAGAGCGTGTTAGAATCAGGAGTTTTCCTCCACAGTAAACAGAAGTTAGAAATAATGAACCTTCTAACCTCCTGTAGTTTTTTATTTTGCCTAACCCTGTGGTATGGCTTACGGGCCTAGAAGAAGTGTCTGCTAGAGGATTACATCAAGTAATCTTAGACTAAAGTGCTCGCTCTCCAATCAGTGTTGTGAAAGTGTAGTGCCCCTTGTGTGTGGAGGGGCGTCAGATCGGCCCCATAATGCCTCTAGGCCTGGACCTCTGTCGGACTCCCAGGACTCAGGGAGAGGGCATGTCGAAAGCCGCAAGAGGGTTACGGGGGCTCCCCACCGATCTGGCGTCCCTTTCGGCAGAACCTGTTGACGCTTCCCAGGCTGCTAAAGATCGTGCACCGTGCACGAATCTTGAAGGATTGCTTCTCGTCCTCCGAGGCGTCCTCCCCGCGCAAGGGTTGGAGCTCTCGGAAGGACAAACGCGCCCTCTAAGAAGCTTTAGAGAGAGAGGACGCTTCACGTCTCTCTCGTTAGGAGGGAACGTCAGATCGGCCCCATAACGCCTCTAGGCCTAGACCTCTGTCGGACTCCCAGGAAAACCAGGGAGAGGGCATGTCAAAAGCCGAAGGAGGGTTACGGGTTTTTCATGCTGATCTGGCTTCCTTTCGGCAGGTCCTGTTGTCGCTTCCCAGGCTGCCGAAGATCGAGCACGTGCACGAATCTTGAAGGATTGCTTCTCGTCCTCCGAGGCGTCCTCCCCACACAGGGGTTGGAGTTCTCGGAAGGACTCGCGCCCCCTAAAGAAGCTTTAGAGAAGAGGACGCTTCACGTCCTCTCTCTCGTCACGAGAGGATGAAAGAGTAAAGAGACCACATTTTCCCTTTTAGAAGAATGCACTGGCTCTTTTCCTAAGGGACATTAGGAGGCTCATTCATCTTTCCAGAAGAGTGATTTGAGCCTCCTGCGAGTGAACGCTCATGTATACATCATTTATACATTATTAAGGAGGCTCATTCATCTTGCCAAGAGAGTGATTTGAGCCTCCTGTGAGTGAACGCTCATGTATACATCATTTATACATTATTAAGGAGGCTCATTCATCTTGCCAGAAGAGTGATTTGAGCCTCCTGCGAGTGAACGCTCATGAAGTTAGAGCTGTTTCAACCTCGCTAGCATTCCAAAAGAATTTGGTAATCAAGGACATTCTTGATTGATTCCACCTTTTGGAGGGAGCAACTCAGTATTCGTCTCCTCTCCTCATGGCGCTCCGTATACGTTATGTAACGTTTCGCTTTACTTCGAAAAAGCAAGCTGATAAGTTTGACGGCCGGCAAGCTGCTTTGCACAGTCAAACAACTTATGTCTCTGGTCTGCATAAGAAGGGCAATTTAGACGTGAGGAAGCTTTTGGAGGTGCTCGACGTCCTATAAGTAGAGACATTCTCCAGGACGCTCGGCAAGCACCTTGCGGAAGACGAAAGCCATACGTCTTCCTTTAGTGTTCACACTCTTCAGGAGCAGCGTGCGGCTCTCCATGGAGACTCTCATGAGGACGTCCCTTAAAAAATATTCAACGTCATACGCAAAACGCGGTTCGTCATAACATTGAGATGTGGCAAGGTCGCTCGCCAGGATGCCTCTTGGCGGGCCTTGCATGCATCAAGGCGCTCAACGAGTTACCCCTTCTCTGGAACGTCGTTCAGAAGACTTGGTGTTCTCTGCTCAGCACCCGCTCGTAGCTAAGCAGGACGTTTTTTGAGGACGCTCAGCAGGACGCTTTCCAGGACGCTAAGCAGGACGCTTTTGAGGACGCCTCAGGCAGGACGCTTTTGAGGGGGGGGACGCTCAGCAGGACGCTTTCCAGGACGCTTTTTGAGGACGCTTATGAGGACGCTTTTGTGGACATTCGCCAGGACGCTTCGGTGGAAGCTCGGCAGGACGCTTTGTGAGAGAAAAAGACTTGTTGAAGGCGTCTTATTTGCTGTTGAGGACATTTCTTTACAGAAATTTTTAAAAAAGGATCGGAGTTAGCGGAGAGACCATACCCGAATTTTTTCTTCGATCCTCTTTCCTCTTCCATCGATTTCTTTGACGAATCTGGGAAGATTATATACTCGGATTCCTGGGTGACTTTCGGTCATGTTAAAGGGGTTTCCCATATTAGCAAAGTGCTAATAGTTTTGTCAAAGGTCAGGCACGTTTTTTCCCCCAATTGTCATTTAAGTGGGGGACCCCTCATAAATGGGGTAGTTCTCATTGTCATAGATTTTAACGTTTTTATCGTTTAAGCGGATAAACTCATTAACAAATTTCGGAAGAGCTCTCATTCATTTTCAGAGGCTCATCTGGGGAGTAAGAAAAAGACTTGTAGACTAGATCCAGGAAGTCTTATGTCCAATATCATAAGAACATTGAAACGGTCCTTTTCGATCCTCGGTTCTCTTGATGATCTCTATTCGAATATTACTCCCTTTTCTTGGCAAAGAGTCTTGGCAAAGAGTCAAGGAGTTCTTTTAAAAAGTCTCATTCATTAGAACGGTGGACAGTCGGTTTCCCTTTCTTTCTCTCTTCCTCGTCAGAGGAAAGATGTAGTAGAGAATTTGATGTTCAAATTACTACAATACTTATGTAGTTTATCTTTGCATCATTTTGCTAACGCATGGGTCAAGTCATTTACGCATAATCGTATTTACCTCCGCGGATAGAAGCCGAAAGAACTGTGTTCTAATGTATTTATTTGGCACTCCCTTCAACCTTCCAAGAGTTTTCGGAGTAAGAACAACTCTTCAGGTATTGTTACGACAACACCAACTCAGCTTCTGTATTTAGCGAATTCTGTTTCGTTTAAATACGCCTGCTTGAGAGTTTCCTTTTGCTCGATAATATCATACCTATTCCTTCGTAAAGGGAGTAGCTGGCAACTCAGGCAGTTAGTATTCTGTTCACCATTGAAGCTTTCCTTCGAGGAAGACTTCTCCTTCACTCTCTTTGATAGAGATCGAAGGTGTCGATCTCCAATCCTTTATTTTGTTTTCTTGAAGGAAAGAATTTGGAGGTGGGATCGTTGTTTTCAGAATCCTATAAATATACTACGTATATTAACCTCGCCGGGACATGATTCTACTAAGCAGTTGAATTGTCCGAGGGGAGGTAGCATATCCTAGTTTTTCTACGGATTGCGACTTAGACAAGAAGTATTCTAATTGAACTGCAACTCGGGGTTGCCTGCAAACCTCCCAGGAGTTTGTTTCAATTTTATATACTTATGGTTTTGTCCACGACAACACCATTTCAACTTTTATTATTTACCGAAATTCGTTTCGCCTAAATATAATTGCTCGAGCATATCTTTTATGCTCGGTGGTTCTAGCCGAACGCATTCCTTTGTGGAATATGGATTACCTGGCAACTCTGCTACTGTGCCTGATAGCCGCTCAGTATCAGCTGGGCCTCCGAGATGCACGGTTGTTTATGTCTCTCTCTCTCTCCCCTGCTTTGATTGACTACCGAACCGTATCTCTGCCCAACAATCTTGGACTTAGGTCTCTGATTTAAAGGGGATTCTCGCAATTATGAAGGACCATCTAACTGCTGTGACGATAGATTCCATCGCCTTCGATATTGCGAGAATTTTCAACAGAGATATCTCTTAGACTTATTCATTTTACTGTTTACCGCACAGGTAAACAGAAGTCTGTACAAGGCTCCCGCTGCATCGCACTGATAATGCGAATGATTTTGCAGCATCTGAGTTTGTCTTTAAAATATCTCATATTCGTAGGTGTACAATTGTTCATTGTTCATCCCGAATTAACAGATATGTCATAAAGACATCGCCTACTCTCCGACCTGACAGCTCTACTTCCAAATGTTCAGCCCATGAGAAGCAGTCCTTCAGGCAGCTTTCCCCTGTGTTTTCATTACTGAAGAACGCCCCGCTTTCATTGCAACTACGACTTCTCACCGGTCAGCAATGAAATAGCGGTTAGCGTTTTCAGTCATTTGTAAGCACAGGTTCAGAATCTTGAGAATCCTTCTCTCGATTCGTCTGTGAAGACGTAGGTTGCATTCAATATCTACCTTCGTCTTCAACGGTACATAGCGATAAGATCTTCAAGAGATGGCAGTCTCTTGGCCAGGCCAAAGCAGTGCTTCCTATTTTCAGTGTTCAATCGGAGGAGGCCGTTTCTGGAGTAAGTGAAGGGAAATGACTATTCCTCCAACTCGACCTCTGTGAATTTCCTTATGGTTCTATCTTTCCGTCTGAAGTATGAGATAAGCTAGAAGTCCTAACTATTGTAGAATATGCAAATATGTTGTTGACGGCCTCTAGGCTCAGAGATTCGGTTCTGTCAAACAACAAAGCTTCACGATCTTTGAGGTCTGTGGAGATCTTGAAATTCTCTGGATCAAAAGGTTCCGGCATGGAACTTAGACGTAGTCTGAGTTTCTGATGCCAAAAAGCATTTCGAACCTATCCTTTCTGCGAACTTAATACACAGTTGACCAGAAAAGGCTAATATTCTAACCGCATCTAGCCACGGCAAAGAGTGGTTAGTGAGGTTTTAGCCATCTTCAGAGGTTTTGACTTTAAAGACATAATGCGGTCTGTCCTCTAAGCCTTCCGTTCTTGATAAGAACGAAAACCTGTCTAACCCTTGACCCGAAGGCTTGGAGACCAAGGGTATGGCACAAATTATTGGGCAACGGGCATTAGAGTCCTGTGCCCTGTAGGGTCTCTCAAGTTTTATCTTGATAAACCTATAGAAAGTCAAGGTCACGGACAATCTGCGGTGACCCCGTAAAAAGACCAGACTGGTTCATGTCCAAGAACACCCTGGCATTATAGCCAAGGAGTTCTTTTAAGAGGTCTCATTCATTATGTTGGCATAAAGATTTGAGATTTTTTCTTAATATGAATGCTCAAGAAGTGAGGGCGCGGCCTCGGAAGCATTTCAACAGAAACAGACACTCAGTAACATCCTGATTGCCACGCTTTAGCGAAGCAACTCTGTGTTCGCTTCACACTCCGACAATCTGCGGTGTTCCGTAAAAGACCAGACTGGTTCATGTCCAAGAAAACCCTGGCATTATAGCCAAGGAGTTCTTTAAGAGGTCTCATTCATTATTTGTTTGCATAAAGATTTGAGATTTTTTTTTTTAATATGAATGCTCAAGAGGTGAGGGCGCGGCCTCGGAAGCATTTCAACAGAGCATGACACTCAGTAACATCCTGAGTGCCACGCTTTAGCGAGCAACTCTGTGTTCGCTTCACACTCCCGACGGGATGTGAAGACGACATTTGAGATCTGTAAGTCGCTAGGACCATACATTTCCGTAGATATATTATTGGGGGCAGGAAGCAACACGAATCCTATCCTATAGAAAAGGGATAGGTGTGCTTTTTACTTTGAAGGGTTGGTCGCTTGAGGCGCGTTCCTTTTCTTTAGCCATGACAAGTTATGGAACTAACTTTGATAGGTTAGGTCAGGTGGTGGTTTTAGCTTCGGTGCCCTCAGAAGTATGGTCATATGTCTAGTCACATTGTGGTCATGCCCCCGTTGACAGATCATCTAGAGCGCACCAGCATTACAGGTCTCTACCTCGCTGGCAACTCTAGTAACGCAGAAGCAGACTTTGGTGACAGTAATCACGAAGTCGGCTATGCTAACAGGTGAGGAACCAAGATGTATATCATCTACTTAATTTAGTTTCCCAAAAAATCCTATTCTGTCTCTTCCCACCATCCGAAGGTGGGATTCAGCTATATATATCTGTCAGGTAAGTTTCATGAAACAAAATGTTATTGTTATAATACAATTAAGTTTGTCATACTTACCTGGCAGATATATATAATTAAAGTGCCCACCCACCTCCCCTCAGGAGACAGTGGCACTGATAAAATATGAATAGAAAATGGGAATAGTTCCTGATATCCGCCTCCCACGGCGGGAATGGGTACTACCACCTGGCCGCTCACTGCGTGTGCCGCGAATTTTTTAAATTCTGTCGGACTTCAGAAAATACGGCTATTATATATCGCCAGGTAAGTATGAACAAACTTAATTGTATATAACAATAACATTTTCCTAGTACCAAAGCAGTCGTCGGGTTGGCGTCCAGTCCTAGATGTAAGCAGGCTCAATCTTTTTGTGGAAAAGACCAAATTCACGATGGAGGACGCCTCAGTCTGTTCTTGGGAGCCTTGAGACCGGGCGGACTGGATGGTGTCCTTAGACCTGCAGGACGCCGTACTTTCACATCCCGATCCACCCTCTTGTTTCAAGAAATGTATACTCAAGATTCGTCTTAGGCAACCAAAGTGTGGCAAGTTCAGAGCCCTTTGTTTCGGCCTGACACGGCTCCGATGTGTTCACCGTCGTCATGAAGATGTGGCGAGGTGGCTACACTCTTCAGGGATAAGAGTCTACCCTTTCCTCGACGACTGGCTTATCAGAGCTTGTCGTCGAGAGAAAGTGTCTGAAGGACCTGAAGTTAACGTTAGCCTTAGCGAAGTCCCTGGGACTTCTTGTCAACCTCGAAAAGTCGCATCTGACCCCAACACAGTCCATCGTGTATCTGGGGATTCAGATGGATTCAGTGGCTTTTCGAGCATTTCCGTCCCAGGAACATCAGCGGCTAGGATTGGAGAAAATCTCAGCCTTCTTGGGGAAAGAAACTTGCTCGGCGAGGGAATGGATGAGTCTGCTGGGCACCATTTCCTCGCTGGAAAGGTTTGTTTCCTTGGGAAGACTGCACCTCAGGCCTCTCCAGTTTTTCCTTGCGGACGAATGGAAGGCAAGGGACGAATCTCAATGCGATCTTGAGGATCTCAGAATCGACAAAGAGCCATCTAAGATGGTTCGATCCGCAGAAGCTACAAGAGGCCTTGTCCCTAAGTCTTCTGAGCCCCAACCTAGTGTTGTTCTCAGACGCTTCCATTGCGGGCTGGGGAGCAACACTAGGAAGGGAGGAAGTGTCAGGCTCCTGGAGAGGGGAACAGGCAGCCTGGCACATCAATGTCAAAGAGCTAGCAGTGATCTTTCTGTCTCTGCAGTTCTTCGAAGGAAGATTGACGAACAAAATCGTTCAAGTCAACTCGGACAATACCACAGCCCTCGCGTATTTGAAGAATCGGGGAGGAACACACTCCAGGATTTTGTTTCACCTAGCGAAGAAGATTCTGCTGTGGGCAAAGAGGAAGAAGGTTACGATCCTGACAAGATTTATTGCAGGGGTGCAAAACATCAGGGCGAACCTTCTCAGTCGTCAGGACCAACCCTACCGACGGAATGGACCTTACACAAAGACGTGTGTCGAGATCTTTGGAAGTTGTGGGGACGTCCTCTGGTCGACTTATTCGCGACGTCGAGGACGAAGAGGCTTCCTCTGTATTGCTCCCCGGTCCTAGATCCAGAAGCAATCGCTGTGGACGCATTGCTATGGAGCTGGACGGGCTTAGACCTGTATGCCTTCCCGCCATTCAAGATCATGGGGGAAGTCATGAGGAAGTTTGCGGCTTCAGAAGGGACGAGGTTGACCCTGATCGCCCCGATGTGGCCAGCGAGAGAATGGTTCACAGAGGTCATGTCTTTCCTTGTAGACTTCCCAAGGGACGTTGCCCTGGAGGAAAGATCTACTCAAACAGCCTCACTCGAAGGGTATGACCAAACCTCTCCGCTCTGGGTCTGACTGCGTTCAGACTATCGAAAAGTTGGCCAGTGAGAGGTTTTTCGAAAGCAGCTGCGAGAGCAATCGCAAATGCAAGACGAGGATCTACAAGAGCTGTATACCAATCGAAGTGGGCTTCCTTCAGGGCATGGTGTAAAAAGGAGGGAGTTTCCTCTTCCATGACCTCTGTGAACCAGATAGCCAATTTTTTGCTCTTTCTTAGGAATGTGCAGAAATTAGCAGTCCCTACCATTAAGGGATATAAGAGCATGTGTCAGCGGTTTTTAGGCACAGAGGCCCTGGACCTTTCGACACAAGGATCTTCATGATCTCTTGAAATCTTTTGAGACTTCGAAGATTCCTCAAGCGAGACTGCCTTCATGGAACCTTGATGTAGTTCTTAGGTTCTTAATGTCAAGTCCTTTTGAAGCTCTTCAAACAGCGTCTCTTCGGAACTTGACAAGGAAGGCTCTTTTCCTAACTTCTCTGGCGACGGCGAAGAGAGTGAGTGAAATCCAAGCTTTTAGTCATCTAGTGGGATTCAAAGGAGACAACGCTGTCTGCTCTTTGAGCCCAACTTTTTTGGCAAAGAATGAAAATCCTTCTAACCCATTGGCCGAAATAAAAGTTTCGAGATCAAGGGTATGTTCAAGTCTGGTGGGCCAAGAACCAGAGAGAGCCCTGTGCCCTGTCAGGGCTCTTAAGTTCTATGTTCATAGAACAAAAGAGGTAAGAGGTCCCTCAGGTAATCTCTATCTCTGGTGCTCTGTGAAGAGACCAGAATTACCTTTATCTAAGAATGCTGTGGCTTTCTTTCTGAGGGACGTCATTAAAGAGGCTCATTCATCTTGCCAGAAGACTGATTTGAGCCTCTGACGAGTGAAAGCTCACTAAGTTAGAGCTGTCGCTACCTCTCTTGCCTTCCAAAAGAACATGTCAATCAAGGACATTCTTGATGGCACCTTTTGGAGGAGTAATTCTGTCTTCGCCTCACATTACCTAAGGGATGTGAGAACGATTTATGACGACTGTAATTCTCTTGGGCTATACGTTTCTGCAGACATAGTCTTGGGGGCTGGAGGTAGCTCTTTCCCTATCCCTTAGTTAGGTTTAGGTTAGTTTTTAATTGTTGTGTTTTTGGTTTGTGGTGAGTCTTGTGTGAAGATCTCCCATCTCTTAGTTTAGTGTTCAGGGGTCTTTGGTTAGTTGGTCAGTGGTGGTCAGTTGCTTCGTAGCCCCCCCCATCATATGTATGGCTCGATGGTCTTGTCACGTTGAGGTCACGTCCCTGTTGACAGAGCATCCAGAGCGCACCAGCACTACAGGTCTCCACCTGGCTGGCAACTCTGATTAAGCGGAAGCAGGCTTAAGTGACAGTAATCACAAAGTCTACTTTGCTAACAGGTGAGGAACCAAGGTGTACATCATCTACTTAATTTAAGTTTCCTACAAATCCTATTCTGTCTCTTCCCACCATCCGAAGGTGGGATTCAGGTAAGTTGCATGAACAAAATGTTATTGTTATAATACAATTAAGTTTGTTCATACTTACCTGGCAGATATATATAATTAGAGTGCCCACCCTCCTCCCCTCAGGAGACACTGGCATTAATGAAATATGAATAGAAAATGGGAATGGTTCCTGATATCCGCCTCCCAGCGGCGGGAATGGGTACTACCACCTGGCCGCCCACTGCGTGTGCCACGAGTTTTGAAATTCTGTCGGACTTCAGAAAATACAGCTATATATATATCTGCCAGGTAAGTATGAACAAACTTAATTGTATTATAACAATAAAATTTTTTAATCTAAAAAAGTTTGGTTTTGAGTTTTTAGGGTTGTTTGAAAGGATGTTGGGGGATAACTCCTTTCAATCTTAGTACTAACCCCGGTGTTAGGATCAGGTGATCGGGATCGGTGTTATGCTCCTTGATGATGCCAGTTGGCAAGGTGTTTTGTCATGTAAGTGGATAGGACCCCATTGACAAAGATCCTCAGGTTCTGTCGAGTAAGTGGATAAGACCCCATCGACAGACCATCAAGAACTCTTAGCATGAGGTCACTACCTCGCTGAGGCTCTTGAGACGATGTAAGCTCCTAGGCAGTAGCCATGAAGTCTTTCGCCGACACAGGTAGGAACCAAGGTTTCTTATATAATTGTTACCTACAATGTATGTTGTTTTCCTGTCTATTCAGTAATTAGCTGTCTCTTACCCTCCGCCAAAGGTGCCAATCAGCTAAGTATATATCTGACAGGGAAGTTGAATGTACAAAAATGATATGTGTTGTCATGATACAATAAAGTTTTGTACATACTTACCTGGCAGATATACACAATTAAATGGCCCACCCAGCCTCCCCTCAGGAGACAAGTGGAAGAGAAAATCTGATAGAAAACGGGAATGGTTCCTATTCCTGCCACCCAGCGGCAGGGCGGTAGATCACCTGACCTACCTGTAGCGTGTGCCGCAAAATTCGAATTTCTGTCGGGAACGACGGAGTCTATAGCTAAGTATATATCTGCATGGTAAGTATGTACAAAACTTTATTGTATCATGATAATATTTTTTATACATTCAACTTCCCTGTCAGATATATACTTAGCTATAGACTCCGTCGTCCCGACAGAAATTCAAATTTCGCGGCACATGCTACAGGTAGGTCAGGTGATCTACCGCCCTGCCGCTGGGTGGCAGGAATAGGAACCATTCCCGTTTTCTAATCAGATTTTCTCTGTCGCCGGTGCCTACATCATCTTTGTTGGTACCTCCTGACTTGATTTTTGTTTTTCATCTCCATCGATCTTCTGGGCTGTCTTTTGCAGGGAAGTACTGGGTCTTTGGTTTGGCATACGCTTTTATTAACTTTTTAATGAATTTGGCTTCGAATTTTTGAAGAAAATTTTACGTGAAACTACTGAATTTTTCGTTACTCACATATTTTGCAATAAACGGAATATTAATATCTATTTACTAATACATGTAAGAAGTGTTGAAACTTGATTGAGGAAATATAAACACTCTAACTTCCTACTTAAGGAAGTCAGAAAAGCATATGACTAGAAACGCTTCCTTTAGAAGCTTTAATAAGTCTCGTGCTAACGAGCAGTTAGAGTATTAACAGTACTAGTAGTTGTTGCATCCTCATCACCTTCTTACCTCACAGAAACTACAAATTCATCTTGTGCAAATTTGAAGAATAAATGGAGGGAGCTCAAAATGCGAGTTCTTAAAAAAGGTAAGAAGTGAATATAGTGTTCCCAGTGCAGTGGAGGGTGCGTCTGATCGGCTCTGTCTCGCTCCCAGGCCCAGAGGAGAAGGAATGTCGAAAGCCTTACGGAGGTTATGGAGAATCCCCACTGATCAGGTGTCCCCTCGGCAGGATCTGGAGCATCCCAGACTGCCAAGGATCGCCATTGCAAAGACATCCTTAAAAAGTGCGTCTCTTCTTCCGATTCTTCATCTTACATCCAGAAAGACAAAGAATGGACATGTTTGGAGTTCGGACGATCTATCGCGTTCTCTGGAAACTAAGAGAACCCTAAGCGCCAGCCAGGAGCGAGGCACCAGCCAGAAGCCAGGAGCCAACCGATGAGGCTCCAGCCAGGCGAGAAGCGCCAGCCAGGCGCGAGCCGCGTTCCAACAGCCAGGCGCGAGCTGCGTTCCAGCAGCTAGGGGCAAGCCGGGTTCCAGCAACCAGGCGCAAGCCGGGTTCCAGCAGCCAGGCGCGAGGTGCCAGAGTTCCTTCCTTCAGGCGCGAGGCGCCAGAGTTCCTGTCTGCTGATCCGCAATCTTCCAAGAAGCATGAAGGTGTGTCCGATCTTCCTCCTCCACTTGGGAGTGTTCCACTTTCAAGCAGACAACAAGCTCCTCAAGATGAGTGATCTTCTTCAGATCTAGAAGAGCCTATTTGGCGAGAAGCGCCAGCCAGGCGAGAGGCGCCTTCCAGGCAAGATGAACATTCCAGGCACGAGGCGCTATCCAGACAAGAAGCGCCAGCCAGGCACGAGGAGCCTAGCAGGCGCGAGGCGCCAGGATATCCCGAATCGCCTTATTTGAGAGAGGTCAGCCGCGAGGCTCCTCTTTTTAGTTTTTAGCAGGATCAGCCTTCTCCTGGCAAAGGCGCAAGATGTCGCACAGGCGGCCATCGGTTTTGTCAGGATGATTCTGATACTGGGAGAAGCCCTTCTCCAATATTCAGAGGACTGCTGTAACAGGCAGTTCCTCTCAGCATGGACTCTCTCCTTCTTTCATACTCTTCCCTCATTATGACGAGGCAAGAGCTAAGGGAGTTTTTTCTTAATAAGAATCTCATCATTCGGCGTTCGGGAATGACTGCGGAAAGGGAACATCAATCTTCCTTCCGTAAGCTCAAGATCTGAACAGGAATCCTGTCTCTTCCGCGATTTCTGTGGAAATCACGAAGACTTAACGAGTTCCTGGATTAACTTCCTTCCTTAGGGAGATATTAAACGTATTGTCAAGTAAGTGCATATCACATAATTGACAAAAAATGTATACTCTTTGTATCTTAATGGGTTAGTTCTCATTGACAAAGATCTCAATACATCTTATCGCGTAAGCATATAAGCACTCTTGGACAAGATTCGGAGGAGCTCTCATTCATTGATTAGAGGCTCCTCCAGGTAATAGACGCATAGAATACGTCCTTTAAGTCTTATGTCCAAGAGAATAGGAAGCTTGAGAGATTCTCGTCGATCCTCGGTTCTCACTTGGGATCTCCTTCGTCTAATACTAATTCGTTCTATTGACGAAAAGAACAAAGATAGTAAATTTTCCATTCTCTCTCTGCCTCGGCGAGGAAAGAATGTAGTTGAGAATTTGGTGTATAAGACTACTGTATGGTCAAGTCATATGCGCATACCGTAGTTACCTCTATGGTTGGCAACTGAATTCCCTGTATCCTTCCAGGAGTTTCCTAGGTAAGGACTACGCTTAAAGGGTTTGTTACGACAACACCGACTCAGCTTCTGTATTTAACGAAGGTAGTTTCGCTTAAATATGCATTATTGAGAACTTCCTTAGGCTCGATAATAATTTTATCATATTGCAATACACTCCCTGAACACCTGAATTAGCCCTGGTCACTGACCAGCCCGAACTATATCCCCACATATCTACCCACTAAGTAGGTAATTTTAATTGTCAGCGTTACCAATGCTTCAGGTAAAATCTAGTCAAATGAGTTACCTGTGTTACCGTTGGCAACGCTGCCGCAAATACCGGCCACCAGTGGCCTGTCTCCTCAATCCTCAGTTGTTTTTTGTTCGCCCTGCTGTGCGGATCATTTCCACATCAGGCGAACTTTTGTTCATTTAGCGCGACCCCACTCAAAGAGTTTTCGCATTTTTGGTTACAAACTACGATTTCTCCCGTTTCGCTTTGGATAGCTACTTTGTACTCGCTATGGATAAGTTAGGAAATAAACGTCGTCGCCGTCTGCAAACGCCTCTGCTTCTGCTTCATCTACAGTTCGACGATCGAGCCTTCTACTGCTCGATATGTTGGTGCTCATCGGCTCTGCACGCCCTTCAAGCGTAGGATGAGTACCCACACACATGATCGATGTTCTTTTCGTTATTTTGTGTAGGAAGGTTCAGTGCAAGACTAGTCAGAGATGTTTTTCTTGGTCAGGAGACAACGAAACATTAGTTAGTTATTCAAGAAATTAGTGGACAGGTTATCTAGTATGTTAAGCATATTTCTAGCCTGACGAGTAATTTAACCAAAATAGAGATAGTGGTACTAGTAGTATAGTGAATTCTAATCGTTCTTTTTCAGCCCCCCTGCCTGTTCCAGAACCAGCCCTAACGGGTGCTGGGGGTAATGGAGAACCGCAAGCCTCCGAGTGGGTAGGTTCTGCCGGCCCCCCTGGCGCGGAGCAGGCAGTGTTGGCAGCAGATTTCCCCTCCCCTCGATTTGTAAGTTCTCAGGATGATAAAAATTTAGCTCAGATACAGACGAGTAGGGATAATAGGCTAAATAGTGTTTAGGAAGAGAAGTGCAGGCTTCTTACAGTCGGGTTTCTATTTTTTTTTATATACAGGCAGTCCCCATTTACTGGCGATCCAGCTTTATGGGGCTTGTCTAACGCTGAAAATTACTAAAAATTGGCAATGTTCGGTACAAAAATGCACCAAATTCCAGTTATCAGCACCAAAAATCGCCAATTTTCATACAATCAACTTACCTGTCAGATATATACATCGCTAAGACTCCGTCGTCCCCGACAGAAATTCAAATTTTGCGCCACTCGCTACAGGTAGGTCAGGTGATCTACCTGCCTGCCCTGGGCGGCAGGACTAGGAACCATTCCCGTTTTCTATCATATTTTCTCTGTCGCCGGTGGTATCAACATTGTTGTTACTACCTCCTGACTAGAATTCGCTTTTCAAGGCAATTGATCTTCTTTCATCGGACTTTTTGGTGACGTACCTGGATCGTTGTTTTGGCATTCGCTACTGTGGACTGGATTTGGACTTGCTTTTGATTTTTCTACAAGAATGTCTGATTCAAGTGTTAGTGTGAGAGTGTGTGTGAATGTAGGCTGCAAGGTGAGGATACCGAAGGCTTCAGTTGATCCTCACACTGTATGCCGTAAATGTAGAGGTTTTGAATGTTCTTTGACTAATACCTGTCATGAGTGTGAGAGGTTGAGTGTTGAGGAATGGAAGACTCTAACTTCTTATTTGAAGAAGTTAGAGAGGGATAGAATTAGAAGGGCTGCATCTAAGGGCGCGGGTAGTACAAGGCCTATTGAGCCTTTTCATGATTCTAACTCTAATGCAAACCATGCATTTGATTCTCCTTCTTTATCAGGGCCCTCACAAGCTTTGCATTCAGATTCAGCCTCGGAAATCGCTGATCTGAAGGCTACACTTCATAGGATGAAATCCAAAATGGCTGCCATGAAAGGTAAGGATAGTGAAAGGGACGTATTTAGTGAAGTGAGTGCCCCCAGTGTTGTGGAGGGGGCGTCTGACCGTCTCTGTGACGCTCCCAGGCTTAGACCTCTTTCAAGCTCCCAAGCCCAGAGGAGAAGAAAAGTCGAAAGCCTTACGGAGGTTGTGGAGAATCCCCACCGGTCAGGCGTCCCTTTAGCAGGCTCTGTAGCACAACAGACTGCTCAGGACCGCTATAGAAAAAGCGTTCTCCGAGAGTGTTTCTCGTCGTCCGCTTCTCCCTCACCTAAACGAGGGTGGAAGGATTCGGACCTTTCCAGGCCCCTGAAAAGGCACTGGAAAGAGCCTTTGTTTGACTCGAGTCCCGAACGCTTTTCTGAGGAAGCTCCATCCGAGATCAAGAAGGCGAAGGTGGTTTTGACGCCTCCCTGTTACGACAGTCCGGGTAAAACTCTTTCGAGGTCTCCCTCTCCTGTTGAAGAGGACACTGGAGAGGCTTCCAAAAGGATACTCTTAGCGGTGCAAGAACAATTAGCCGCCTTGGTCGGAGTTCTTTCAAAAGATCCTCCTCGTAGGAAGGACGTTAGACTCCCTGTCAAGAAGTCTCGTCTTCTTTCTCCTGCCAGGCGTGAGTCTCCTGTCAGACGTGAGGCGTCTTCTAGGCGTGAGATGTCTTCCGATAACGAGACGTCTTCTAGGTGTGAAGCGCCAGCCAAGCGCGAGGCGCCAGCCAAGCGCGAGTTTTCATCCAGATGAGAAGCGTCTTCCAGGATCGAAACGCCAGACAAGCGCGAGCAGCCTATCAGGCGCGAGGCGTCAGCCAAGCGCGAGGCGCCAGCCAGGCGCGAGGCACCAGCCAAGCGTCAACCAGTCAGGACTGAAGCATCAGCCAGGCGCGAGGAGTCATGTCAGGCGCGAGGCGCCAGCCAAGCACGAAGAGCCAGCCAGGCGTGAGACATCAGCTTTGATGCATAGGGACTCTGTTCATGATCTTAGCCCCTCTCCAGTTAGGAGTTTGTCTCCCACAGAGAGATATGTTTGGAAAGACCACCAAGACTTGAAGTTGGATTCTCCTTCTGATCCTTTTATTGAAGAGGATTCAGAAGACGAGGCTCGTGGTAGAGAAGGGCTTTCAAACTACAAAGTGTTGACAGCTCTTCTTCTTCAGGAATATGGAGATTCCTTAACTCCTGCCGCTCCTCCTTCTCTGCGCTCTCTTTTCTTGCACCAAGACGCCAAAGTCTTCGTCTTTTCTGAAAATGAGACCGACTATATCTATGAAGAGGGCTCTCCAGTCTCTGGATAACTGGATGAAAACTAAGAAGGATCTGGTTAGAACTGTCTTTTGTATGCCTCCTGCTAGACTTACAGGCAAAAGAGGTATTTGGTACCAGACAGGGGAGAATATGAGTCTCTCTCTCCCAGCTTCTGCAGAAGCTGACTTTTCCAGTCTGGTAGACGCTTCACGAAGACATGGCCTCAATTCTGCTCGTGTGACTTGGGGTCTTTCTGAGCTGGATCATCTCCTCAAGGGACTCTTCCATGTATTGGAAAATGTTCAAATTTCCTGGATTGATCCCTTGGGTTGGGTTGATGGCCAAGAAGGCCCATGATTCGGAGGGCCTCGATCCTGATGTACTCCTCTGTATCTTGTCGTGCATAGACAAGGCGGTACAGGATGGCCCAGGAGAAGTCTGCTCTTTATTTGGAGCGGGACTCTTGAAGAAGAGGTCCGTGTTTAGCGCTTTTCTGACAAAAGCGGTGTCTCATTCACAAAGAGCAGCTTTAATGTTTGCTCCCAGGTCTGACTTTCTGTTCCCTTCTCAATTGGTGAGGGACATTTCCCGTTCACTAACTGAGAAGGCGACCCAGGATCTTCTCCTTCAGTCTTCCAGAAAGAAGAGACCAGTAGTAGTGGGAGAGAAGAAAGGGGCGAATACGTCTCTGCAGCCCTTTTGAGGAGGTCCTCCCTCTAGAGTTCCCTCAAAAAGGAAAGCGCCTGAGAGGAGAGGTAGATCTTCATTCCGTCCCTTTAAAAGGGGAAAGTGATGTACAGATCCTCCAAACACCAGTAGGTGCCAGGCTCCGGGGATTTGCGGAGGCCTGGGCACGCATCGATACAGACGCTTGGTCGATATCTGTAATAAAGAAGGGATATTACATACCCTTCTAGGACAATCTTCCCCTGACTTCAACTCTGCGGGAATTGTCCGCCAATTACAAGGACCCTGTTCTGAAAGATACACTTCAACAAATGGTGGATCAGATGTGGGACAAGAGAGCGATAGAACTAGTACATACTGGGTCAAAACTCCCCGGGGTTTTACAATCGCCTTTTCTTGGTTGCAATCCTCGGGGGGCTGGAGACCAGTCCTAGACGTCAGCGCTCTGAACAAATTTGTTCAGAAAGAGAAGTTCACCATGGAGACTTCTGCGTCAGTCCTTGCGGCTCTTCGCCAAGGGGATTGGATGGTTTCTCTGGATCTCCAAGATGCCTATTTTCACGTCCCGATTCATCCTTCGTCGAAGAAGTACCTCCGTTTCATGACGGGGGGAAGGATCTTCCAGTTCAGGGCCTTGTGTTTCGGCCTTTCCACTGCTCCTCAGGTCTTCACAAGCCTGATGAAAAATGTGGCGAGATGGCTTCACCTGAAAGGTGTCAATATCTCTCTGTACCTAGACGACTGGCTCATCAGAGCCAAATCAGAGAGACAGTGTTTGGAGTACCTTGCTTTGACCCTAAACTTGATCAAGACATTGGGATTACTCGTGAACCTCGAGAAGTCTCAACTGATCCCCAGCCAGAACTTGGTCTACCTGGGGATTCAGATGGATTCTCGGGGTTTTCGAGCATTTCCTTCTCAAGAGAGACTCGTGAGAGGCTTAGAGAAAGTCTCTCTCTTCTTAAGGAAAAAACGTACTTCGGCGAGGGAATGGTTGAGCCTTTTAGGGACCCTTTCCTCGCTCGAACAGTTCTTTCCTCTAGGAAGACTTCATCTCCGTCCTCTTCAGTTCTTCCTAAAAAGATCGTGGAACATGAAGACAGGACTTCTCTCAGACAGTTTTCCCATTCCAGAAATTATGAGACAACACTTGGAATGGTGGTTGCCCCCACTGAAGGAGAACAAGGGTATTTCCCTGGAGGTTCAGAACCCAAGCCTTGTATTGTTTTCCGACGCGTCGGAAAAAGGTTGGGGAGCAACCTTAGGAAAGAGGGAGGTGTCAGGCACCTGGAATGCAATTCAGGTGTCCTGGCACATAAATTGCAAAGAACTGTTAGCCGTACACCTGGCTCTAAAGAACTTCGAACCTTTA
Source organism: Macrobrachium nipponense (assembly GCF_015104395.2). Classification (NCBI taxonomy): domain Eukaryota; kingdom Metazoa; phylum Arthropoda; class Malacostraca; order Decapoda; family Palaemonidae; genus Macrobrachium; species Macrobrachium nipponense. The sequence goes on from NC_087207.1 coordinate 5,169,529, forward strand.
GTAACAAACAGTGTAGTCCAAGTAAACGCGGACAACACCACCGCCCTTGCCTACATTCGGAAGCAAGGAGGGACACACTCGTTTTTCCTGTACGAACTCGCAAGAGATCTTCTATTGTGGACCTCCCAGAGGAACATCTCCCTCATGACGAGGTTTGTTCAGGGAGTAAGGAATGTGAGGGCAGACAGGCTGAGCAGGAGGAACCAGGTCCTTCACACAGAATGGACCCTCCACTCAGAAGTTTGTCAGAGTCTTTGGTCTCTATGGGGGACTCCTCATGTGGACCTGTTTGCCACGTTCCTCTCAAAAAGACTGGAAGTCTTTTGCTCAGTGGTAGAAGACCCCAGAGCTCTAACAGTCGAGGCCTTCCTTCTAGACTGGTCCCATGTAGACGTCTACGCATTTCCCCCATTCAAGATTTTGGGACAAGTGCTAAGGAAGTTTGTGGCTTCGAAGGGGACGAAAATGACCCTGATAGCCCCCTTTTGGCCTGCTCAAGAGTGGTTCACAGAGGTACTGGAATGGACGGTAGACTTCCCCAGATCCCTCCCAAGAAGGATGGATCTTCTCAGACAACCGCACTTCGAGAGGTTTCATCAAAACCTCCCCGCTCTCGCTCTGACTGCCTTTCGACTATTGAAAGACTTGTCAGAGCGAGAGGCTTTTCTCGCAAGGCTGCAAGCGCGATCGCTAGAGCCCGTAGAACTTCCACTATGCAAATTTACCAATCCAAGTGGGAGGTTTTTAGAAGATGGTGTAAGTCGAAGAAGTTGTCCTCCTACAGTACCTCTGTAACCGAAATCGCCGATTTTCTGTTATTCCTAAGAGAGGAATCACATCTTTCTGTATCCACTATAAAGGGTTACAGGAGTATGCTTTCGGCCGTATTTAGAAATAGAGGCCTAGAGCTTGCAGATAATAAAGATCTACACGATCTTATAAGATCCTTTGAGACCACGAAGTCTAAGAGTACATCTCCTCCTAGCTGGAACCTCGATGTTGTCCTGAAGTTCTTGTCCTCGGGAAGGTTTGAACCTCTTCATATGGCCTCGTTTCGAGATTTAACGAGAAAGTGTTTGTTTCTCTTATCACTGGCGACAGCTAAGAGTGTTAGTGAGCTGCACGCCCTTGATGATAAAGTTGGATTCAAACGAGACTCAGCCATCTGTTCGTTCAAAGCATTGTTTCTGGCAAAGAACGAAAATCCTTCGAATCCCTGGCCTAAAAACTTCGAAGTTAAAGGCTTATCGGGTCTCGTCGGTAGAGAAGCTGAAAGGTCTCTTTGCCCGGTAAGAGCTCTAAAGTTCTACCTACAGAGGAAGAAACAGTTGGTAGGTTCTAGACAAGGTCTTTGGTGCTCTGTTAAGGATCCTTCAAGACCTATGTCCAAAAATGCTTTAGCCTTTTTAGTTAGGAACGTCATTACAGACGCTCACAAAGTCTGCACTGACGACTCTTGTAATCTCTTGAGAGTAAGAGCACATGGAGGTGGGAGAGCCAGTAGAAAGCCGACGTCTCTCTCTTTTCACAGAAATATGTCACTAAAGAATGTCTTGGAAGCGACATATTGGAGGTGTAACTCAGTGTTTGCATCTCACTATTTGAAAGACGTTCTTGTGACCTACGAGAAATGTTTTTCTCTTGGTCCTTTCATGTCTGCGGATACGATCCTGGGTATAGGAGCTAACACCAATCCTTAAATGATACGTAATGTCTATTAGATATGTTCTAGACTTTCTGCTGAATAAGTGCAGATGTCGCACTGGTGGCTAGTCACTATTGCTCAGTAAGGAACTCTTGTGATATCTTATTAGATGAGTATCATTATTATTAATTTTTTTTTTTTGTGTTTTGAAAATTGTGTGCGTGTGTAAGTTGGTTTTTGAGTTATGGTTGTTGTGAAGAGTTTGGGGATAACTCGGAACAATTTTTATTACTAACTTGGTGGTTAGGATCAGGTGGTCGGGATTGGTTGTGTGCTCCTTCATAAGGTGTATTGTCATATAAGTGGATCAGCACCCATTGACAAAGTCCTTTCAGGCTCTGCCGAGTAAGCGGATAAGACCCCATCGGCAGACCCACAAGAACTCTTGGCCATAGATCATATATCTCGCTAAAGTTTCTTGAGGTGATGCAGACTCCTGGGCAACAGCCACAAAGTCTACCACCTATCAGGTAGGAACCAAGGTTTATTTGTACCTACAACATATGGTGTTTACCTGTCTATTCCATAAGTAGCTCTCTTACCCTCCACCAAAGGGTGCCAATCAGCTATGCATATATCTGACAGGTAAGTTGGTTGTATGAAAATGATATTGTTATGATACAATAAAGTTTCATACATACTTACCTGGCAGATATATACGATTATGGCCCACCCAGCCTCCCCGCAGGAGACAGGTGGAAGAGAGAAAATATGATAGAAAACGGGAATGGTTCCTAGTCCTGCCGCCCAGGGCAGGCTGGTAGATCACCTGACCTACCTGTAGCGAGTGGCGCGAAATTTGAATTTCTGTCAGGAACGACGGAGTCTTAGCTATGTATATATCTGCCAGGTAAGTATGTATGAAACTTTATTGTATCATAACAATATCATTTTTAGTCATCAGAGATTTTTGCTTATCAAGCAGTAGTTTTTTTTTTTTTTTTTTTTTTTTTTTTTTTTTTTTTTTTTTTTTTTTTTTTTTAGGGGTTAGTTGCGATGGTTAATTCTTGATGGATGCATTCACAAGTCATGTTAAAGTACTATGTAATTGAAGTATACTCTATATAATTCATTGTATAGCATGTTGTTTCTTTTCAGATGGGTCGCGACTATCGTTCTAAGTCACCTGGATGGCAGAAAGCTGATAGGTATAGAAGACAAGACAGAGGCAGAAATGACAGACCATACCAAAAGGGAAACCAGAATGATAGAGGTTATAACTATGGACGGAGGAACAACGAAAGGTTCCAGGGCTACCGGGGTAGATATGAAGGTCCAAGGAGAGGGAGATTCCAGAGCAGAGGAAGAAGTAGAAGCAGGGATAATCGTGACACAAGAGGTCAAAGTTACAACAGGAGAAGCGATAGTGACAACAGAAGGAGTAGTAGTAGTAGCAGCAGTACCACTAGTTCCAGTAGTTCAAGCAGGGCAGGCAGTAATAGCCGGGAGAGGAGTTTGAGTCGTGGCAATTCCAGAAAACTAGGAAGCCCTAGAACGGAGAGATTTGATAAGACAAGACGCCGCCGGGACAAGAGGGGCCGACATCAAGAGGAGGAGGAAAGCAACTCTGATGATGAATCGAGAAGTAGAGAAAGACAGCGAAGGGACAACAGCAGTGAAAAAGCGGGCAGGTATGGACGGATGTCCAGGGATCATAAATCACGATACGGAGATGAGAGGAGTGAGAGAAGCAGAAGCGCTGAAAAGAAAAGGTCCGGCTCCAGACATAATGAGGGTGAGAGCAAGGCGCATGTGGAAGAGGGAAAAGCAGGTGGGTCCAAACAGGAGAAGACGGAGAGAGATAGGCTGAGAGCTAAGTTAATGCAAAGCTACAGTTCCTCTTCAAGTAGCAGTGGTAGTAGTAGTTCGTCAGAAGAATCGTCAGGTGAGGACAACAGCAGTAATGACGAATCAGACAAGAAGAGAAGGACTAAGTTTAAGTCTGAGAGGAAAAAAGATGATGAGAAAAGGATGGAAGAGGAGAAAAAAAAGGAGGAAGAGAGGAAGAAGGAAGATGAAAGAAGGAAGGAGGAGGAGAAAAGGAAGGAGGAGGAGAAAAGGAAGGAGGATGAGAGAAGGAAGGAGGACAAGAGGAGGAAGGAGGATGAAAGAAGGAAGGAAGATGAGAGAAGAAAGGAGGAGGAGAAAAAAAAGGCAGAAAAGAGAAGGAAAGAGGATGAGAGAAGGAAGGAGGATGAAAAGAAGGAGGCAGAGAAAAGACTTAGGGATGAGGAGAGAGCAAAAGAGGTGGAAAGAATAAAAGAGGCTGAAAGGAGGAAAGAAGAGGAAGAAATTAACAGGAAAGAAGCAGACAAGAGAAAGGAAGAAGAAAAGCGGAAAGAGGATGGAAAGGAGGTGGAAGGGGAGAGAAAGAAGGGCAATGAGAGAAGAAAGGACGACAAACAGCGTGAGAAAGAGAAGAAAACTTCAAGTAATAGAAATGAGAAAGGAGAAAAAGGGAAAGTAAGCTGTGATTTAGAAAAGAAAGACCAGGAGGACAGTGAAAGAAGTAAAAAGTCATTTAGTAGTAAAGGAAATGACTTAGAAAGAGGGAAGACAGACGAGGACAATGAAAATGCCAAGGGAAGGCGTGAAACACATAAAGAAATACCAAAAGAGCAAAGGGGAAGATCTCAGGATGACAAACGCAGTCAGGAAGTAGCAGGGAGAAAAGAAGAGATGTTTAAGGCAAAAGATGGTGATGATGACTCAGAAATGAAGAAGAAATCTTCTTCCGAGGTGGAGGGCAAGAAAGAAGAAAAACTAGATAAAAAACTAAAAGCTGATACAGGAAGTTCCTTGTCCGAAAAGAAATCGAAGGCTGTGCTGAAAGACATAGATGAGGTAAAAGAAAGTGAAAAACACATTGAACCCGAAAAAACAAAAGAACTAAGGGACCGGGAAGCTGGCGAAATTAGTGACTCAGAATCTGACAGGTCATGTAGTAAAGGAAACGAAGAAACAGAAGAGGCAAAAAGCAAAACCAAAGATCATAATGCTAAGGAGAAGGAAGCAGAAAGTAAGAAAAGCAGTTCTAAGACAAGAAAAGAAAGACAAGACAAGCCAGATAAGGATGTATTCAAAGAAAAGGATGATGTTAGAGACAAAGAAAAATCTCAGAAAAGTAAAGAAGCCACAGAAAAAGATAAAAAATCTAAGAGTGATGGGAAAGATTTGAAGTCCCCAAAAGAAAAAACTGATTCTTCAGGTAAAGAAAGAAAGGACAAAGAATTGAGTAGCAAAAAGAGAGAGATGGATCCTGACTCTGCACAAAGCAAACATGAAAATTCACCGACCTCGGATGGAAGGAGCGGAAAACGGAAAGTGGAGGACACATTTAATGATAGTGACGGTTCTGAAAGGCATAGGTCAAAGAAGTCAAAGGCCCTGGAGGATGAGGCTTCTAGGCACAAAGAAAGTGATCAAGACACGGAGAGCAAGAAATCAAAGAAGCGCAAACGTAAAAATAGAGATTCTCCTTCAGAGGACAGGGGGCTAGAATTTTATGAGAGTGATGAAGAAACAACAGAGCAAGAATTACTACGAAGAAAGAGACAGTTAGAGGAGCAGTTGCAAATAGAGGAAGAGATAAGGCAGAGGAGTGAAAATATAGAGAGAGAACGTGAAGCTGCCAGGTTGAAAAAACTAAAAGCACTTGGTCAGGCCGATAAAGAAAACCTGAGTGACAGGGAAAATGTAGACAAGAATCGCAGCAAGAGAAGCAAATCTGGTTCTCGATCTCGTTCACAATCTGTAGAACCTGGAGAGACGCATGCCAAACGAGATGCATCGTCAGAAGACAGAAGGAGCACAAAATCTGAGAAGAAGCAGAGAGGTGACAGTAAGAGTAGACATCTCAGTTCTGATGAAGAGGATAGTAATAAATCCAGATCAGAAGAGCGACAACACATTGGGGCACGGTATTGGGGTGGTGATCGCGAGCGAGGTAAGGATGGAAGTGCACGTCAGCAGAATGCTAACCGCCCAAAAACCAGCGACACTTATTGGAATAAATATGCTGATAAACTGGGTATTCAGATAGAAGATCCAAGAAACAAAGAACATTCATCTGAGAAGGGCAGAGGGGAAAAGGATGCAGAAAGGAGAAGAGAGGGCAGAACTGGCGAGAAAGGAAGGGAAAAAGAAGAAGGTAGTAGTGCCAAGTTAAGTAGTAAATCTGAAAACGAATTGAAGAGCACTGCCCCATCATCTGTTGCTGATGCAATAAAGAAGCCAGTCTTGGATCCCTTGCTGACCAAAACTGGTGGTGCTTATATCCCACCTGCTAAGTTGAAAATGATGCAGGGGGAAATTACAGACAAAAACTCTGCTGCTTTTCAGAGGCTGGCATGGGAGGCATTAAAGAAATCTATCAATGGTCTTGTCAACAAAGTAAACGTCTCCAACATTGGCATCATTGTTCGTGAATTGTTTAAGGAAAATATTATTCGCGGCCGGGGTGTTCTTTGTCAGTCATTAATGCAGGCGCAGTCATTTTCCCCCTCATTCACCCATGTTTATGCTGCCATGGTAGCAATTATCAATACTAAGTTCCCTCAGATAGGGGAACTATTATTGAGACGTTTAGTCATACAGCTGAGAAGGGGGATCAGAAGGAATAATAAAAATGCTTGTGTAGCATCATGCCGCTTTATTGCACATTTGATTAACCAACAAGTTGCCCATGAAGTAGTCGCTTTAGAAATCTTAACGCTTCTTTTGGAGAAAGCTAAAGACCTCAGTGATGAGTCTGAAATGGGTGACAAATCAAGGAACAATTCATGCGAGTTAGCCATAGCCTTTTTAACAGAATGTGGTATGAAATTGACTGAGGTGTCACCTAGGGGAATGAACATCATTTTTGAAACACTCAGGCACATCTTACACGAAGGCAAACTCGAACAGCGAGTTCAGTACATGATTGAGGTTATATTTGCTGTGTGGAAAGATGGTTTCAAGGATCATCCATCAATTCCTGAAGATCTCGACTTGGTTGAAGAAGATGATCAGTTCACTCACATTGTTGAGTTAGATGGCAAATTGGAAGGGGAAGAAATCTTGAATGTTTTCAAGCATGACTTAGAATATGAAACAAATGAAGAAAAGTATAAAGAAATTAGGTCAGGAATCCTTGGAGAAGATAGTGATGAAAGCAGCTCGGAAGCTGGTTCCGCAAGTGGTTCCGACAGTGACGACGAGGAATCAGATGAAGATGAGGAAAAAGGAGAAAGCAAACAGATGATTCTGGATCAGACGGAGACCAACATGGTTGCCTTCCGTCGTACTGTATACTTAACAATTCAGTCATCACTCGATGTTGATGAATGTGCTCATAAACTTTTGAAGGGGGAGATTAAGCCTGGCTGGGAGCCGGAGCTCTGCCATATGATCCTTGATTGCTGCGCTCAGCAAAGAACTTACATGAAGTTCTATGGGTTGTTAGCTCAGCGTTTCTGCATGATCAACAAGGTTTACCAAGAGCCCTTCGAACAGATATTCAAGGACGCTTATGACACTTGCCATCGCCTTGAGACTGAAAAGCTGCGCAATGTGGCACGTCTCTTCGCCCACCTGCTGTTCTCTGACGCAATTTCTTGGGAAGTCTTGAATCATGTTCACTTGAATGAGGATGAAACAACAAGTTCATCTCGTGTTTTCATCAAGATCCTTTTCCAGGTATTACTTATGTATATAATTTTTTCTTTGTTTTGATTTTATAAAATTTTTCAGTAGTCGTATGTACTATATGTTGGCTTTGGTTTCATAAGGAGGGTTATTAACTCAAAGAGGTGCTGTCTTTTAAGGTTTGTCCGCCTATATACTGTATTCCAGAAAATCTTGTTAAAGAGTAAGCATAATATACCTTGGGTACATTGTTAATTAAAATTAACTTAAACTTTATTATACTTGTATTCATGATGGTTAATATCACTTTTAAATTACTGTAAATTAATACTTTTGATATTGCCAGAATTATCAAGGGTAGAGGATAACCATAAAACTTATGTATTATGTTAAGAGTCTGTTAACATTCACCCAATGACCGACTTAAAAATTGCAGGAGCTTGCTGAATTTATGAGTTTGGCCAAGTTAAATGACAGGCTCAGGGATGCTACTTTAGCTGCTGCTTTTGAAGGCCTGCTGCCGCGGGATAATCCTCGCAATACGAGGTTTGCCATCAACTTTTTCACCTCTTGCGGTCTTGGGGGACTTACTGATGATCTCCGAGAATTCCTTCGCAATCAGGTATGTACGGTGCTTTAATTCTTGTTTCGGGTGATATATTCTTATACTAGATCATGTAATTGCCATTTGTTACTACTTTGACAGATCAGGCTCTGTGAGTACAGTACAGATGCAGGTATACCCAACAGATATGGGATTACATTTTCAGCACCAATTCATGCTGTATGGAAGGGTTGCTCCATGTTTTATTTTCTGGCCTGTGCTGAACAGACATGCAAGAATTGATTTATTTGATTGAAGAATTGCTTGTTTCATGTATTCATTGTATTATCTTTTGCAGTATCAGTTTTAATACCATTGAAAATTTGCAGTATCAGTTTTAATACCATTGAAAATTTTTACTCAGTGTGTTTAGCAACCCTAAACATCTCTTGTACTACAACCTGTTATGTTCAGTAGTTGGTGCAGACATCCATTTTACGACTTCTTGCTTATATTGATTTTCAGTCCTCTTTTCTGCATTCTATTCTTTGATTTTATAAACATTTTAAATTTCTGGTTCTCATTTTGCTGTTAACTTGGGGTCATCTGCTCTGTGTGACTTTCTCATTTGCATTGCCTTGTAGCTGCCTCCCTTATTAAGTTATTCTGATAAACACCAAATGGCTCAATGCTGATCTTTGATGAATACCAGCATAACCTCAAATTCTTCCAATACACTTACCACTGTCTTCACTTTAGATCTTGTGTTATTTGTAGTATGGTAAAAAACATAGTTCAGTTGGTTTTGCTAGAGCCCTTGTGCCTTTGTAATGCCAAGGTATATAATAGTTTGTCTTGGTACTCTGTTAAATGCTTACTCCAGATTTACAAGTATGTGGTTTTATCTTTTCTTTGCATGGTATTTTGTTCATGAAACTTACCTGTCAGATTATATACTATACAGGCTAGTCCCCGGGTTACGACGGGGGTTCCGTTCTTGGAGACGCGTCGTAAGCCGAAAATCGTCGTAAGCCGGAACGACGCTTGGAAATATGTCTTAAACTAATAAAAAGTTATAAAAACCTTACTTGTAATCCTTTGGTTACACTACATGTTGTTTCTTGTAGTTTTATGTACAACCTGGAGTTATTTTCATAAAAGAATGCTGGTTCTTGAAGGTAAAAACTATTGTAATCCTCTGGTGACACTACATTCTTGAAGTTTTATGTACAACCTGGAGTGATTTTGCCAAATCTTGAGGGCTACAAGAACAGCTGATTACTATTTACGTATCATATAGACTAATTAAAGTAAACGTATCTTTAAATAGGCTTATATATTAGTATCAACAAAACAGTTCCTGCCATGAGTCAGAGGCCGTTTGTTTAATGAACGAACACTCTCCTGTCCTATTGTTCAGAAAATAAACGTTACGTCAATCCCCGAGACCATTGTTGCCGCCCAGGCGTCTCTCTCTCTCTTTCTCTCTCTCTCTCTCTGATCAAATCACTGGAACCTTGACATACGATTGCCCTAATATACGAATGTTTTGAGATACAACAGAAAATTTGCGAAAATATAAGCTTTGATATACAATGAAATATTTGAGATACGACTTTGCGATGAGTGTCAGTTGTATAGGCGACCGATAAATGGCGTTGAGTCTGTTTGTTGGTGCTGCATGTTAACACGTCGTTGTTTAGTTCGTTGTATTTGCGCCTATTTTTCATGTTATTTTTGTCTATTTTATTATTAACCCATGGGTCTCAAAGCTAAAGACAAAGCAGGTGATAAGAAAAAACCCAAGAAAATTATTTCGATGGAAGCAAAACATGAAATTATAGCAAAGCATGAACGTGGCGTTCGTATCGTCGATTTGGCAAACGAGTATGGTCGAAATCCTTCTACAATATCCACAATCATCAAGTAGAAGGAAGCTATAAAAACCTTCCAAAGGCATCACCATTATTTCTAAACTACGAACTGATTAAAAAAAATAAATAAAAATTAGTTTAGCAATGTTATTTCATTTGTGTTTATTACGTAGTTATTAGTCGACATACGTAAATAAAAAGAGAACAAATCGTTCCCTGCACCCTTCCCTACCTCCTCCCCCTGCTGCCTCACGTCATCTTTCGTTGTGGTAAGTAAAATTCCTTTCTTTTTTTTAATTGATTTTATTAACATTTATTATCATTTATCACATTGCTATGTTATTTTATCATTGTGTGTGTTATTACTCGTTTATTTGTGTATAAATTGTGTATATTATATGTAATTTAGCTGTGTTTAGGTGTGGTTTCATAGTGCTAGAACGGATTAATACATATTACATTATTTTTAATGGGAAAAAATGCTTTGAGATACAACTGATTTGATATACGACGACGTGGTAACGGAACAAATTAAATTCGTATGTCAAGGTTCCAGTTACTGGATAATGTCTCTCTTTGGATACTTCGATTTTTGCCAAATCTTGAGGGCTACAAGAACAGTTGATTACTATTTACGTATCATATAGACTAATTAAAGTAAACGTATCTTTAAATAGGCTTATATTATTAGTATCAACAAAACATTTACTGGCATGAGTCAGAGGCCGTTTAATGAAACGAACACTTCTCTGTCCTTAACTCGGAGCGTCGGAAGACGCCTCTCTCTCTCTCTCTCTCTCTCGTCTCTCTCTCTACTCTCTCTCTCTCTCTCTCTCTCTCTCTCTCTGATCAAATTACTGGATAATGTCTCTCTTTGGATACTTGGAATTTGCGTTGTAATCTAACCAGAAACTTCGTTTTGTTATTATTACCGGAAACAAGCAATGATTTTTTCATTATTTGCGCTTTTGGACTGTTATATGTAAACTTTGCGCACCGCAAGCTAGTATGTATTCATTCGCTCGGAAACTAGTTCCGCATATGAGGCGTCACTAAAAAACATAGAAAAATACGACATAAAAAGTGTCGAAAATCATCATAACCTCAAAATTTTTGTTTTAATCTAACCAGAAACTTATTTTTATTAATATACTGTGCTAAACTATAAAGGATTTTTATCATAGTATGCGTTTTTTAAAAGCGTCGTTAACTCGGAGCGTCGGAAGCATCAGCGCCGTAACCTCGGAACAAACGTCGTAACCCAGGACGGATTTTTCCATTGAATAGTTTAAGAAAAAGCGTCGTAACCTCGGAACGTCGTAAGCCGGAAAACCGTCGTAACCCGGGACCGCCTGTATATATATATAGCTGTATTCTCTGAAGTCCGACAGAATTTCAAAACTCGCGGCACACGCAATGGGCGGCCAGGTGGTAGTACCCATTCCCGCCGCTGGAGCGGATATCAGGAACCATTCCCATTTTCTATTCATATTTTTTCTGTCGCCGGTGCTGTAAACAACTGTTTGCAGTACCTCCGCCTTTGATTGAAAACTTTTGGGTCACTTAAGTATCTGGATTGTCTTTTGGTTTTGATTCTGGATTGGTGGCTAGGCACGCACAACAGTGGACTGTTTTTTTATTTTGGATTGGCTTTTCTTTGAACGTGATGTCTGGATCAAGTTCAGTGAGTTTCAGGGTGTGTGTGAAGAGTGATTGTAAGGTGAGGCTACCGAAATCATCGGTAGATCCCCACACTGTATGTACGGGGTGTAGGGGGCATGTGTGCTTAATAGATGATCGGTGTAAGGAGTGCGAATGTTTGACCGATGATGGATGAAGATGTATGATTCCTATCTACGGAAATTGGAACGTGATAGGATCAGGAGGTCTTCCTCTAGGAGCGGTTCCAGTAAAGGTAAGGGAAGTAATATTCCACCTTCAATAACCCCAGTAGATTTTGTATCTCCTAACCCTGTGATGTTGCCTTCGGGCCCTGAAATTGTGTCTGGAGAAGGTAATGCCCTTTCTCTTATTTTGGATTCTTTGCGATCTCTGGAATCCAAAGTGTTAGCCTTAGAAACCGGCGCTGTGAAGTTTAGTGATTGTGCCCCTAGTGTTGTGGAGGGGGCGTCAGATCGGCCCCGTAATGCCTCTAGGCCTAGACCGCTGTCGGACTCCCAGGACTCAGGGAGTGGGCATGTCAAAAGCCGCAAGAGGGTTACGGGGGCTACCCACCGATCTGGCGTCCCTTCGGCAGATCCTGTTGCAAATTCCCAGGCTGCCAAGGAGCGTGCTCAGGCTCGCATCCTCAAGGACTGTTTTTCGTCCTCCGAGGCGCCCTCCCCGCGCAAGGCGTGGAGCGCTCGGAGAGACTCGCGTCCATTGAAAAGGACCTTTAGAAGTGAGGACACTTCACGTCCTCTCTCGCCAGTTACTTTGCGGTCGTCGCCGGCGTCGTATGACGCTTTTCCGCCGCAGAAGAGATATAGGACGTCATCGGAGGATGACGCTAGGGAGCGCCCCAGTCGCTCTCAGGAGAGGCAGTTAGCTGTACCTGTGAGAAGGAAGGAGGCGTCCCCTCGCCCCTCGTCTTCTCGCAGGATCAGCCCTTCACCTGCTTTGGATTCTTCTCCTACGAAGAATATTCTCGTGTCCCTTCAGGACCAGTTGGCTTCTTTGATAGCTAAGAAAGCTGTCGAGCCTCACCGTAGGAAGGACATCAGACTGCCTGTTAAGAGATCTAAGCAGTCCCCTTCTCCGTCTCCTCGTTTGTCTCTTTCACCTCCTGCTTTTAGATCGTTACCCCTTCGCTCTCAGACTGCGAGTAAGAAGGCGCGTAAGCGAGAGGGTGGTTTTCCCTCTAGACGTCTTGCGCAGGACGCTCGTCAGGACGCTTTGGAGGATGCTCAGCAGGACGCTTTTGAGGACGCTCGGCGAGACGCTTTTCAGGACGCCTATGAGGACGCTCGGCAGGACGTTTTTGAGGACGCTCGTCAGGACGTTTCTGTTGACGCTCGGAGGGACGCTTTTGCAAACGTTCGTGAAGAGGCTTTTGAGAGCGCTCAGCAGGACGCTTTAAGAGCTCGTAAAGATGCTTTTGCAAGCGCTCGTAAGGACGCTTTTGTTGACTCTCGGAGGGACGCTTTTGTACGCGCTAGTAAGGACGCTTTTGTAAAGGCGCGTAAGGGCGCTTCTTTAAGCGCTAGCAAGGACGCTTCGGTAGAAGTTCGGCAGGACGCTTTGCGAGAAGCTCGGCGAATTAAGGCTGGTCAAGACACCTCTCAAGACGCTCGACGCTTTCAAGACGATCGTCTAGTTTCACGTCACAACGAACGACAAAGGTCCGTCTGGATGAGGAGGCTTCTTCGTCCAAACTTCAGAGGTCTCTTTTGAAGATCAGACCTGTTGGTCTTATGCCCCCTCCTGCTGTGCAGTCACCAGTTCCTCTCAGGGAAGAGGGAGAATTGAGTAGTCCTGCGGACTCGGTTGAGGAGGATCAGCCGTCTGCTTCGTCTGTATCAGACTACAAAGTTCTTGTTCGACTTTTACGCTCGTCGTTTGGAGACAAGTTTCAGCCTTCAGCTCCTCGGTCTCCCCCTTCTCAGTTTGCTTCATCAAAAGCCAGTAAAGCTCCGGAGTTCGTAGAAATGAAGACTTCGCTTTCCACTAAGAGGGCTTTCAAGAAGCTCCAGGATTGGATGGAAGGTAGGAAGGATCAGGGCAAGTCGACTTTCGCCCTTCCTCCCTCGAGACTCAGTGGAAAAGGGGGAGTTTGGTATGAGACTAGAGAAGAAGTGGGTGTGAGGATCCCTTCATCAGCGCAAGGTGATTTTGCAAGTCTGGTCGACGCTCAGAGGAGGTCCCTACTTTCTTCAGCGAAGATTTCGTGGACACCTACGGAGATTGATCATCACCTGAAAGGACTTTTGAGGACTCTGGAAGTCTTCAACTTTTTGGACTGGTGCTTGGGAGTCCTAGATGTTCAATCTAGGAGTCCGGACTCTATCAGTCTGGGGGAGCTGTCCAGTGTATTAGCATGCATGGACAAGGCCGTCAGAGATGGTTCGGAAGAGTTGGCGTCGCACTTCGGTACGGGCCTACTAAAGAAGAGAGCTCTTTTCTGTAATTTTACTGCGAAGTCAGTTTCTCCTTCTCAAAGGGCAGAGCTTCTCTTTGCACCTCTTTCAAACCATCTTTTCCCCCAGACTTTGGTTAAGGACCTGGCTGTTAGTTTGCAAGAAAAAGCTACACAGGACCTCTTAGCCCAGTCCTCCAGACGTCCCGCAGTCCCTACGACGTCTTCTTTTGGACGAGTTCCGAAGAAGCTGAGGCCCTTTCGTGGGGCTCCTCCCTCGAGATCAGCTCCTCGAGGGAGAGTACTTTCAAGAGGAAAAGCTTCTTTCAGACCGAGAGGAAAGAAGTGAGAACTATGTCCTTCAGACACCAGTTGGAGCCAGACTGAAGTACTTTGCGGGAGCATGGAGAGAGAGGGGTACGGACTTTTGGTCCCTCAAGATAGTAGAACAGGGGTACAAGATTCCCTTTATGGTACCTCCTCCTCTATGCACAACTCCCAGAGATCTTTCTCCTTTGTACCAACGGGAGAAACAGCGGATACTATTCGACCTTCTAGACCAAATGGTCGAAAAAAGAGCGGTGGAACAGGTCGTAGACCTGGGGTCACCAGGATTTTACAACAGGCTTTTCCTGGTACCAAAGCAGTTGACGGGTTGGCGTCCAGTCCTAGACGTAAGCAGGCTGAATCTTTTCATAGAAAAGAAAAAATTCAAGATGGAAACGCCTCAGTCAGTTCTAGGAGCCTTTAGACCGGGCGACTGGATGGTGTCCTTGGACCTGCAGGACGCATACTTTCACGTTCTGATCCACCCTCTCTCAAGAAAGTATCTAAGATTTGTTCTAAGAGGCAAAGTCTGGCAATTCAGAGCTCTTTGTTTCGGATTAAGCACGGCTCCGATGGTGTTTACTGTTCTAATGAAGAATGTAGCGAGATGGTTACATTCTTCAGGAATAAGGATCTCTCCCTACCTCGACGATTGGCTCATCAGAGCGTCTTCAGAAGAGAGGTGTCTGAAGGACCTTCAGTTAACGTTAGCCTTGGCAAAGTCCCTGGGACTTCTGGTCAACCTCGAAAAGTCCCATCTGATCCCGAAACAGTCCATCGTGTATCTTGGGATTCAGATGGATTCAGTGGCTTTTCGAGCTTTTCCGTCCCAGGAACGTCAGCGGCAAGGCTTAGAGAAAGTTTCAACCTTCCTAGGGAAGGAAACTTGCTCGGCGAGGGAATGGATGAGTCTGCTGGGAACCATTTCCTCGCTGGAAAAGTTTGTTTCCCTGGGGAGACTGCACCTCAGGCCTCTCCAGTTTTTCCTAGCAGAAGAATGGAGGGTCAAACAAGATCTAGATGCGACCTTAAAGATCTCCGAGTCGGTATAGAGCCATTTGAGATGGTGGCTCGATCCCGGGAAGTTTCGAGAGGGTTTATCTCTAAAACTTCAGAGCCCCGACCTAGTGTTGTTTTCCGACGGGTCCATTTCGGGCTGGGGAGCAACACTAGGAGGGGGGAACAGGTGTCCTGGCACATAAATCTAAAAGAACTAGCAGCGATTTTCCTAGCGCTACAGTTCTTCGAAGAGAAGGCTGCATGCAAAGTTGTCCAGGTCAACTCGGACAACACCACAGCCCTGGCCTACTTAAGGAAACAGGGAGGTACACACTCCCGACCCCTGTTTTGCCTAGCGAGAGAGATTCTGCTGTGGGCGCAAGCAAGGCAAATAAAGATCCTTACGAGGTTCATCTCAGGAGTCCAGAACGTCAGAGCAGACCCTCTCAGTCGACAGGATCAGCTCCTGCCGACAGAATGGACTCTGCATCAGGACGTTTGTCGGGAGCTGTGGAAGTTATGGGGACGTCCTCTGGTGGACCTCTTTGCGACGTCAAGGACGAAGAGGCTTCCTCTTTATTGCTCCCCTGTTCTGGATCCAGGAGCGGTCGCTGTAGACGCCCTTCTCTGGGACTGGACAGGCTTGGATCTGTATGCCTTCCCACCGTTCAAGATCATGGGGGAAGTCATAAGGAAGTTTGCGGCATCAGAGGGGACGAGGTTGACTCTAATCGCCCTGATGTGGCCTGCGAGAGATTGGTTCACGGAGGTAATGTCTTTCCTTGTAGACTTCCCAAGGACTCTGCCCTGGAGGAAAGATCTACTCAAACAGCCCCACTTCGAAAGGTATCACAAAAACCTCTCCGCTCTGTGTCTGACTGTGTTCAGACTATCGAAAAGTTGGCCAGAGCGAGAGGTTTTTCTAAATCAGTATCGAAAGCGATCGCCAACGCAAGGAGGGCTTCATCGCGTGCAGTTAACCAGTCGAAGTGGGCTTCCTTCAGGGCAGGGTGTAGAAGGGAGGGAATTTCCTCTTCCACGACCTCTGTGAGCCAAATAGCCGACTTTCTTCTGTACTTGAGGAATGTGCAGAGGTTAGCAGTCCCAACCATTAAGGGATATAGAAGCATGCTGTCAGCAGTCTTTCGGCACAGAGGCCTAGATCTTGCTGACAACAGAGATCTTCACGATCTCTTGAGATCGTTTGAAACATCGAAGATACCTTAGGCGAGGCCTCCTTCCTGGAACTTAGATGTTGTTCTAAGGCATTTGATGTCAAGTCCTTTCGAGCCTCTCCACGCAGCGTCTCTTAGGAACTTGACGAGAAAGGCTCTTTTCCTAACTGCTCTGGCGACGGCGAAGAGAGTTAGCGAAATTCAAGCCTTTAGTGAACATGTGGGCTTCAAAGGTGATAACGCTGTCTGCTCTTTGAGTCCCACGTTCTTGGCCAAGAATGGGAACCCGTCTAACCCTTGGCCCAAGAGCTTCGAAATAAAGGGAATGACGAACTTAGTAGGTCGAGAACCAGAGAGAGTCCTGTGCCCTGTCAGGGCTCTCAAATTTATGTACAAAAAACGAAGGAGGTACGAGGTCCCTCAGGTAATTTGTGGTGCTCAGTGAAGAGACCGGATTTACCTTTATCAAAGAATGCTTTGGCTTTCTTTCTAAGGGACATTATCAAGGAAGCTCATTCATCTTGCCAGAAGACTGATTTGAGCCTCCTGCGAGTGAACGCTCATGAAGTCAGAGCTGTTGCAACCTCGCTTGCCTTCCAAAAGAATATGTCAATCAAGGACATTCTTGATTCCACCTTTTGGAGGAGCAATTCAGTATTCGCCTCACACTATTTGAGAGATGTGAGAACGATATACGAGAACTGCTGTTCTCTAGGGCCATACATTTCTGCAGACACAGTTTTGGGGGCTGGAAGTAGCTCTTATCCTATCCCCTAGCTAAAAGTTAGGTTTAGTTTTTATTTGCGTTTTTTGGTTGTTGGTTAGATCTTCAGAGGAGATCTTCCATTCGTTAGTTTAGCTTAAATGGGGTTTTGTTTAGTTGGTCAGGTGGTGGTCAGTTGCTTCATAGCCCTCATATGTATGGTACTATGGTCTAGTCACGTTGTGGGTACGCCCCCGTTGACAGATCATCCGGAGCGCACCAGCAGTACAGGTCTCTACCTCGCTGGCAACTCTGGTTAAGCAGAAGCAGGCTTAGGTGACAGTAATCACGAAGTCAGCTATGCTAACAGGTGAGGAACCAAGATGGCTATCATCTACTTAATTTTGTTTCCTAAAATCCTATTCTGTCTCTTCCCACCATCCGAAGGTGGGATTCAGCTATATATGTATCTGACAGGTAAGTTTCATGAACAAAATGTTATTGTTATAATACAATTAAGTTTGTTCATACTTACCTGGCAGATATATATAATTAAGTGCCCACCCACCTCCCCTCAGGAGACAGTGGCACTAGAAAATATGAATAGAAAATGGGAATGGTTCCTGATATCCGCCTCCCAGCGGCGGGAATGGGTACTACCACCTGGCCGCCCACTTCTTGTGCCGCGAGTTTTGAAATTCTGTCGGACTTCAGAGAATACAGCTAGTATATATATATCTGCCAGGTAAGTATGAAGAAACTTAATTGTATTATAACAATAACATTTTTCTTGTAGTTGCCTCATTATAGATTGTTTCATTTAATGACCTCTTTCCTTTTAGGAACTTTTTCTCAATTCAGACTTAAATTTAATGGGCGAGTTTGATTTCTTGGAATACAGGGTTGCATTGACACAAACTGATGATATTTTAATCTTAATTTTTACATCTGTGGTTTATTTCACACATATTAGGCATCTCTTAATTAGATGGTTTGTATTGAAAGAAGTTTGCCGTATCTTAGAAATGTAATTTAATAACTTGAGGGTTTAACAATATCTAAAGTTATTCAACACTTTTTCATTTGTAAAAAAATTTTTTATTAATAAAGAAACTCCTCCATTTCAGCCCAAACCAACGGCAGTCGTCGCTCCCGTGCAACAGCAGTTAACCCAAGACAGCTGCGACAGTGATAGCAGCAGTGACAGCAGCAGTGACAGCAGCAGTGAAAGTAGTAGCAGTACTAGCAGCAGCAGCAGCAGCAGTGACGATTCAAGCTCAAGCAGCAGCGATGATAGCTCCGACTCCTCTTCGGAAGATTCATCTGGTTAGTGAATTTGTTTCTTCAGTGAAGGCATTGTACAGTGGTACCTCGAGATACGAAAGGCTCAACTTACGAAAAACTCGAGATACGAAAGCAAATACGACAAATTTTACGGCTCTACATACGTAAATTGTTCAAGATACGAAAGGTTGTTGCTGTAAAGTCCGAGATTCGCCCAGACCACCGATAACAATTTTGAAACTCGCGCGCCGCCAGCTGAGTAGACTCGCCACCATCCTCCCGCTCTCCCATTGGTTCCTGATGGTAGTCACCGCCATGAGATCCTTCTCTCCTATTGGTCAGCATCCATCCCATGATGCATCTACGTAGCGGCGTGCTTCTTTGGCCATTGCACGGCATCATCGGTATCGTAAGCACGTGGCATTTGTTTGTTCTAACGATTTCGTTTATTAACGTAAATTCGTTAGTGATTTTGTTGTAGTATACAGTGGACCCCCCGTATTCGCGTTCTCCGGATTCGCGGACTCACACATTCGCGGATTTCTCTCGGGAACGTTTCCCTGCATTATTCGCGCATTCGCGGTATTTTTCTATGAGAAATATCCACAAATTCCTGGTTTTTGTTATCAATTTCATCATAAAATGCACTTTTTGTGATAAAACTATTAAAAAAACCAAGTATGAAAATTTTTAGTGGTTTTTCTTAAGTTTTAACTAACAAAATAGGCTGTTTTTAGCATTTTTATAGGGGTTCCAAACATTCGCGGATTCTAACTATTCGCGGGGGGGTCTGGTACGCATCCCCCGCGAATACGGGGGGGACCACTGTACTTTATCGTGTTGTGTGAGAATTTTACTACATACGTATACGTACTACATAACATAATTACGTACAGTATATACGTAGTCATGGGTCCCAAGAAAGTTGAAATTCACGGAAAGAAGAGGATGCTCTCTTTGGAGATGAAGATGGAGATTATCAAGAAGTATGAAGCTGGTATGCGATTGAGTGTGATCGCCAAGGAATATGGCCGAAATCTGTCGACAATAGGCACCATCCTTAAGGAGAAGGATGTCATCAAAGCAGCTACACCTTCCAAGGGTGTCACTATTTTGTCCAGCAAGAGGACCCACGTGCACGATGAAATGGAAAGGCTCCTTCTTGTCTGGATAAAAGACAAAGAAATCGCTGGCGATACGATAACGGAGACGGCAATCTGCCACAAGGCCAGCGCTATTTTCGGCGATTTGATTGCCCAGGCCAAAGACAACGGAGGAGAAGGGACATCATCGCCAACCCCAGACTTCAAGGCTTCGCATGGGTGGTTCGAGAAATTCCGTAAACGGACTGGTATCCATTCGGTGGTGCAGCATGGGGAGGCTGCCAGCTCGGACACAAAAGCGGCCGAAGAATTTAAAAAGACGTTTGACAAGATGACTCTCAACGAAGGCTACAGTTCTCAGCAAGTCTTCAACTGTGATGAGACTGGCCTTTTTTGGGAAAAAAATGCCTCGTGGGACGTACATCACGCAGGAAGAGAAGAAGCTACCCAGGCATAAGCCTATGAAAGACAGGCTTACGCTCGCACTTTTTTCCAACGCCAGTGGGGATTGCAAGGTGAAGCCTCTACTTGTCTATCATTCCGAGACTCCTCAAGCCTTCAAGGCCCACAAAATGCTTAAAGAGAAGCTTCCAGTGATATGGAGGGCTAATGCGAAAGCCTGGGTAACGAGGCTTTTGTTCACCGAGTGTGTAAATCTGTTTCGGCCCTACAGTGAAGAAATACTTGGAAGAGAAGCGCCTCCCTCTGAAATGCCTGCTGGTGTTGGACAATGCCCCTGCTCACCCTCCTGGCCTCGAGGAAGATATCCTAGCGGAGTATTCCTTCATCAAGGTTCTTTATCTTCCGCCTAACACCACCCCTCTCCTCCAGCCCATGGACCAGCAAGTGATATCGAACTTCAAGAACCTGTATACGAAACATCATTTCAAGAGATGTTTCGACATCACCGATACCACAAACATCACCTTGTGTGAATTTTAACCTCACCTTGCGTGAATTTTGGAAGGAGCATTTTGATATCGTAATATGCATCCGACTCATCGACCAAGCTTGGCAGGAGGTTTTGAGGCGAACCTTGAATTCCTCGTGGAGGAAACTCTGGCCTGATGCCGTATCCGCCAGAGACTTCGAGGGATTCGACGTGGGCAAAGCTGGTGCTGCAGATTCAGAAACAGTTGATGATCCTGAAACTGTTTTGGAACCAGATCTTGACGAGATCGTTGCACTCGGCAAGTGCATGGGGCTGGTCGTCGACGAGGACGACATCAACGACCTTCTCGAGGAGCACCAAGAGGAGCTTAGACGGATGACCTGAAGGAGTTGGAGGCCATGCAACATAACGTCGTTCAAGAGGAGTTCTCTAGCAGAGGAGTGCTCTAGCAGCGGCGAGGAGGAGGAGGACGACCCTATGACAACGGCAGAAATTAAGGATGCTCTAGCTGCTTTTCATAAGGTGCAATCATTCATAGAAAAGAGACACCCCGAAAAGGCTTACACAGGTCGTATGCATGCACAATTTGATGACGTTTGCCTGAGTTGTTTCAGGAACATTGTCAAAAGTAGGCAGAAGCAATCTTCCTTGGATAGTTATTTTTTAAAGAGGTCTTTAGTACGAGTAGTAAGCAAAAAGGAAGAACCAAGTGATAGTACTAAAAAACAGAAAGTTGAAAGTGGTGAAGAAGTTGAAATTAAAAGAAAAAATAAAAGATAAAGTATAAAAAGTAAAAAAATATGTAAACATCAAAAAAAGAAAAAAAATTTTAATTTAAAGTTTTTTGTAAAGTTAAGTGTTACAGTTTTGTTAATGTGTTTCGTAAAGTTTAGTTTATGTTTTCCTTACATTTTTTGTGTGTTTCGTAAAGTTAAGTATACGTATGTATCTGCCGTTTGTCCTCCTCTGTCCCCACTTTTGGAGATAGCCTCACTTGAAAGGTAAGTTGTTCCGACACGGCATACAAACCTTCGGTCCTTTTACAATAGGAAGGTACTAGCGGCAGCTGGATAGGTCGTAAGCTTTCGAACAAGGGGTTCGGTAGTTAACTGCTTGTCCGACAGGCGCGCGCGCGCGACTGGGAGGTAAACAAATCACTTTTGCTTTCGGCCTCACAGCGAGTGGACGTGTGTGTTCTACGCTCTCTGCCCGCTTCTCGTCGTTTGCTTTCCCTTGGTTGTATGGTTGTGTTTGTGTTTGAGTGAACATTGTAAGTACAATCATTCCCTTTTTTTCATCATTTTGTTTTTGAGAATTAATCTGATCAATTATGGAGTCTCCACTTTTGCTTTCGGCCTGCTGGCGTGTAGACGTGTATCATCGCTCTCTGCCCGCTTCATCGTCGTTGCTTTCGCATGGTTATGTTTTTCTTTTTCTATTTATCTAGTGAAACTGAATTGTAAGTACAATCATTTCATATTTATTTCCATTGAATTCAATTGTGAATTAAAGGATCTTGGTTTCTCCACGCCCTCCGATTACCCGAGTGCCGGGACTGAAGGGCGTAAGTGCGGGAATTCATTTTTCCCAGGATGATCCTCGTATTGTGTATGCTCGGTGCCGAGGGCGGGAGAGCGCTCGCTCCGAGCTTATATTTTGGTTGGAAATGTGTAGATGAAAATCGTAAGTAAGTGCCCTTTTCATTTATATTTTTTTGACCTGTATGCTCGTTGCCGAGCGAATGCGCTCGGCACGAAAACTTATTCTGTATGGAAGTGGAATCGCAAGTACAGTATTCTTTTTCATTTTCATATATTATTTTGATTGTAGCAATACTCATTTTGGATCAGTTTCCGCTCTTACCCGGAAATTGATCCTTTCCCCTTTTTATTTGAATGAAGTGAAATCGCAAGTGCAGTTCTTTTTCATTTTCATATTTATTGAGATTGCATTATTTACTTGGATCAATGTTTCCGCTATTTCCCGGGAATTGATCCTTCCCCTTTTTATTTTGTATGAAGTGAAATCGCAAGCGCAGTATTCTTTTTCATTTTTCATATATATTTTGATTGCATCAATTCATTATGGATCAAGGTTTCCGTTCATAATCGGGAATGGATCCTTTTACCCTTGCGCTCGGTACCGAGGGCGCAAATGCGCTCGCTCCGAGCCCTTATTCATTGTGAAGTGAATCGTAATGCAAGATTCTTTTTCATGTTATTCCTTTTATTATTGATTGCATCAATATTTATTTTGGTTCAAGTTCCGCTCAGTCAGGGAATTGATCCTTATGCCCTTGCATTCGGTGCCGAGGGCACGATTGCTCTCGGGCTCTTATTATTATTGTTGGGTACATGGGTGCTGTGCGGGGGTGGGGAACGAGAACCCCCCCCCCCCCCCCCCCCCCCCCCGCTCAGCTCCCACAGATGGCCCTTCCCCTTCGGGGGGGAGGTTATCTGGGTTCTTCTCCTCGCCCGATCCGTCGAGCGCGGGGGAGGGCGCTCGGTGCCCGATGTACAATTGTATTCGGGGTCTTCCGCTCGTTCGGTGTGGGGCTCAACCCCCCGCGCGAGGGGACTTCCCCCCCCACTAATCACTACTACTGTTATTTCCGCAGGTGCTATTGCCACGAGGGTGGACCTTGGTGAGGTATGGGCGTCCTTCGATTTGCAGGGCGTGCCTAGTGTCCAGGGGCGGCGGTTCTATGTCTGGGCCTGCTGCGGTCACCCATGGAGTGGTGACCACGACAACGATATCGACTCCAGGTGACGACGTCCCTCCTCACCTGGTGTACTCGCCTCACGTGGTAACAGTCTTGCCTACAGCCGCTGTGAAGTGCCGTTCGCCGTACCGAGAGGGGGGCGTGCCGCCGCCGCTCGTGGTTGCCGCGCTGCCGCGACCACACTTCCGCTGCCCTAGAGCTCGCCCCTGGACCTACCGCCGGTACCAGGATGTTGCTGGCTGCTGCTCCACCTCCTGTGTTTCCGGTGCTGCCTGCCGTACCTGCCGATTCTGTACTGACTGTCCATGCAGTTGCTGCGCTGGCTGTCCCTGCCGTTGCTGCGCTGGCTGTCCCTGCCACTACTGCGCTGGCTGTCCCTGCTGATACTGAGCTGCTATCAGGCAGTTCAATACCATCTTTTCCTCCTCCTCTACCTGTGGGCAGAGGGCCACGGTCGTCACTACGCTGGATGAGGACGAGATGCAGGTGAGCTATATGACAGAGCCCCATCCTATCCCTTTCACTAGGGATAGGAGCAGAATATCCACCACTTCCTCCTACAAGGGGGGGGAAGTGGATGCCTACAAGAGACAAACCCATGACTTTATATTTGCTCCTGTACAGGAACAAGTTCTTACATTGCTGGTACGAAGAGATACGCTTGCCTCTCTCTTAGTACTCGGTCCAGAGGTCTGACCATTGATCCTGCGGTGCACACCCCGATCAATCGGACAGAGGCTTGGATCCCTCCCTCGCTCTTACGACCAGGGAGGCTTCCAAGGTTGGGCGAACACCAGTCTGTTCACAAAAGACTCGACCAGGGAGGTTTCCAAGGTTGGGCAAACACCAGTCTGTTCACAAAAGACTCAGATTCCTCCCACCAAGAAGTGAGTCTTCCTATTGTAAAAGGACCGAAGGTTTGTATGCCGTGTCGGAACAAATGACAATTTGTCCAAAATTGCATTTTTCCTAACTATACAAACCTGAGGTCCTTTTACACATAGTCCCACCTCGTGCCACCCCTCACTCTGCAGTTTTTGCTTGGGCCAAAAGCAAAAGTGATTTGTTTACCTCCCAGTCGCGCGCGCGCGCCTGTCGGACAAGCAGTTAACTACCGAACCCCTTGTTCGAAAGCTTACGACCTATCCAGCTGCCGCTAGTACCTTCCTATTGTAAAAGGACCTCAGGTTTGTATAGTTAGGAAAAATGCAATTTTGGACAAATTGTCATCTTCCACTTTTACTACATACGTACATATACGTACAGTATTTCTTGTATAAAATGTACACTAGTACACTTTATTTACAGGTATATTAGCAGTACGTATTAAGTTAGGTTTTGAATGGTCCAAATTGTTGTAGTATTTCATTGTTTATAGGTCAATTTAGCTTTATTATGAAATTTACTGGGGTGTTTTTGGAGGGCTTGGAACAGATTAGCCATTTTACATGTAAAATGCGGTCCAAGATATGAAAAGCTCATGATACGAAGGCCGCCTCGGAACGGATTAATTTTGTATCTCGAGGTACCACTGTACAATATAGTATATACCCCTGGGGGGTTAATACCATCACTGCACCTCATGAGGTGCACTTTAGGCATTACTGGAGGTTTTTTGCAGCATCCCTATACTCCCTAGCTGCAACCTCTTTCGTTCTTACTGTACCTCCGTTCATAATCTCTTTCTACCGCCTGACTTTCCTCAGCCTTCTCCTAATGATTTTTTCAAAGTGCAACTGTGTAGTTTTCCTTCTGTTACTCCTGTAAAACCTGTTTACTCAATTTTTCTTTCAGTGCTCCATGTCTTCATAGGTCACAGTGCCCAGATTTTATACATATTCCGTTTCATTCCAGTGTAGCATATAAACTTCAATCTATATGTTTTGTATTCCTCAAAATTTGTAGTAGTCAATCCAATAATGCTTGATAACAGAAAAGTTAATTTCACTGTTTGCTAGTGGAGTCCTGTTCTGTTCCCCTTAACCTCTTATGAATCTCCTGTGCCTTGTTTATGAAGCCTGACATGGCTTCCTTCCCTAGCTTTTGTCCACTGTAATCCAAGTCAAAATGCTGACTAAGTTGCCTGGTTGAAGTACCATACATGATAATACCAACAGTGTCTTCCATAAAGCACAATACATAGTGTTAGTGTTAATGGTTTTTTGCTGAGATTCTTTGGCCCCAAGCTGCGATGCTATTCTCCTTTTTTCTGTGTCAGTTTTTGTTTTCTTTTCCCTTGTCACTGAACTTCTCTTAACAGTCATATTCTATAGCTCTTCCTTTTCCCAGCTCCCTGTACAATTTCAACTGTGTATTTCTTTCTTCACTTAAGAACACACCCTACAGGTCAGCCACATGTGTCTATTAGGTGTGACTGTGTCTGGTTAATCTATTATTTTGAACTTTTATTCACTTGCTTTCTTTTTGTTTTGTTTGGCACCTCCAGGGGCCTGTCCTTAAAATTATTTTAAGAGAGATCCGATTTCATAGACAGCAAGGTTAACTTTGCTGCTTAACCATCCAGAAAATTACTCTTAGGATGACTTGTCTAGATTGTGATAAATACAGTTAGTCTGGGCTGGGTAGTATTCATTATTTAACTATATTTATTTGACCATTTTTCAGGTTCAGAAAAGGAGAAGAGGAGAAAGAAATCCAAGAAAGTGAAACATTCAAAGAAAAATGCCGCCTTGTTAAAGAAGCAGAAACAATGTAAACATACCAGGATTGAATTTGTAGGAGAAACCAGTAGGAGGAGGAGTGTCAGTGAGGAAGAAGATGCAAGAGATAGAAAAAGTAAGAAAAAGGGAAGAAGAGATGAAAGCAGTGAGAGTGAAAGAAGAGGTAGAGAAGACACTAGAAGGGACCGGAGGAGCCTAGGGGATGAAATAGATAACGAGAGAAAGCAGAACGAAAATTCTGGTGGAAGAAACAGGCCTGGAAGGAGAGAGTTTGACAACGATGCTAGACGAGGGAGAAGGGACGATGAACAGCTTAACAGAAATTACAGTGAGGAGAGAAGACAGGGGCAACAAAAATACAGACAGACCAGTAGAGAACGGTACGATGATGATGACGGTAGTGACAGTCACAGGAATGATGATAAGAGGCACGGTAATAGCCAACCAGAGGGTAGGAGACGAGACTTGGCCTACAGACACAAAAGGGAGAGTGAAAGTAAGGATGATGATTATAAGCATGAGCAAGAGCACCAGGATTCGAGTGACAACCGCAGCAGAGACCGCCGGGGCTACAGAGAGGACTACAGAGAACAGGGGGCTGATCGTCCAGGTCCCAGAGGAAATAGATATAACCAGAACAGAAGAAATGACAGGCAACAAAACTATAAACCAGATGGCAACTATGGTAGACGCGGTAAAGATAGACAGAGGTACTATTAATGTTGCTTCCAAAGATCAATTTACAGTACTGTTGGAGATAATTAGTGTTGTTTTGGTATGCAAAGAATCATGTTATAGGTTAGAAAGATCCCCTTATGTAATAATAGCTGAAGCACACAAGAGATGTGTATTAATGAAAATTATCCCAACACAACTGGGAATGTCCAATTTCTTTATTTTTACTCTCATTTATTTGGTGTGAAATATATTTTTAGTGTTAATATCCTGGTTGTTATGTGAACTTATAGTGCAGAAACCTTTAAAAGAAGGATCAGTTGTATTTACTGTACTCATTTTGATAGTTACTTTGTATAATATTGACATTTTTTTCCCTAAGCCTAACTTGTGTTAGGAAATTATGACTACAATAATTTCAAGAATGTTCTGGTACCCCTGTTTCTTATTCCTAAAGCATATTGCTTCATATATGCTCTTGTAGTGTCCAGATATGTAAGAGTTGCTTTATAAGAATAGAGGAAATGTCATCTAAGATATTAATATTGCAAGAGAGGCAAATTAGGAGTAAGCACTGCAAGTGTCTGCAGCCTTTAAAACTCTTAAGTATTATACTGTACATATATTTTTTTCTTAAGCATACTTTGCCATTCAGAGCATTGACAGACAATGGTTAATTGTTTTATTTTATTATTTAATTTGAATTCCAGATACAGACATGTGTAAATACTATCCCTTTTTGCCATGATTTTGTGGTGCTTGTTGTCACCGTACATATCTATGATTAGTATTTCATTTTTCGATATTCCATGTTTGGGTGTAAGAGGTAAAACTTGTTTTATACACAGTATATGTAATACAAGAACATACACACACAATTGGTAATAAGTTAGGTATAACTTGTAGCATGTATCTGTGGGTACAGTGCTTGTAGAAAATCTGCTGGCAGGCCTTTTGGAGAAGTTCATCTTTGCATTTATTGATGTGTAATTCAATAGTATGATTTGGTTTTCTGAGTAAATTATATTTACTTAAGTGTTACTTTTCTTCTTTTATTATTGCAAATATTTAATATCCACTGATTTTTTTTAATCTGTTAAGGACACTTTAAGGTAAAGATCCACTTCAGCCATTGTAAGTGTTTTACAGCTTTCGTGGTCATAACGTCTTTAGCTACCAGATTTCATTTTTATTTAAATTATTTTAGTTAAATTGGTAGCAATCATTTAAATTTGTTAACTTCAAGTATCACAAGTGAAATTTATTTCAAAGATTTTAATTAGTTTTGATTTATGTTAATTCGATTATTAGGGTCATGTTTAATTAAATTATTGTAGTTATTTGATAGCAGAAATTTGAATATATGTTAATTCCAGCTATCAGAAGTTATATGTAGTTCAATGATTTTAGTTATTTGATAGCAATCACTTAAGTTTATGTTAACTCCCAAGTATCAGAAGTTGTGTTTAGTTGAAAGATTTTAGGTTACATTTGAAAGCAATCATTTGAATTTTTTTTGAAAGTACAGCCTAGTTTTAAGCCATGTAATTATTATGGATGATTGTTCACTCTGTAAATGCAGATAAATCTTGTATGTTTACTCAGTAAACTGTCTGCAAGAGGTAGATATTTTAGGTATAAGTACAATATTTACTTCAGAGCTTCATATTTTGAACCATCAGATTTTTTTTGCTTCATCAAAGTAAAGTTTGTAAGGTTTTGATGTGTTTAGGTTAGGCTACCAGAGAAAGGAATATATCAGAACAAATCAGTGTTGTATTGCATTTTATAGAAATACAGCAGTGATTTGTTCTGATATATTTCTTTCTCTGGTAACAGGCAAAGTATATACTGTCTGGATTTCAAGCAAAATCACTCTGTAATGTAAGTTCAAACATATGACAAAGCCTGACTTGAACACATCAAACCTTACAATACTTCATTTTGATGAAGCAAAAAAATCCGATGGCTCAAAATATGACGCTTTGAGGTAAATATCGTACTTATACCTAAATATCTACCTCTTGCAGAACTCGACTGTTAAACTGGAGAACATTTCATATATTTTTGCTTACAAAAACAACTGCCATTTTTGTTTTATTTTGAAAATTGTGGAGGTACATTTACACACTTTCCAACCATTTCTGTTTCCCTTTTCCTTGTGATTTTATGCATTTCACTGCTGCATATCTATTGTGTACTTTACCATTGTAAATTTTAATTGAATAATATTTGTATATAATCGGCGTATTATAGACTTATTTTATAATTATAGATAATGTCATTTCATTTAACATATCTGTGTTTCTAAACGGAAATTTGAGTTATTTTTCATGTACAGTGTATTTCATTTATATTTCAAATTGATAAACTCACTGTTGTTTCATGTACAACCTCTTATATGAAGTTTTAATACAATCAGTTTTATCTATTATCATTGATTGCTTATAATATATGAGTGTCAGACATATGCAAATGAGTTTGGGTATTATAAATTTAAAAAAGTTAATCTTTCATTGTCATTGAGGTATCAACAAAAGGATGAACAACATTTTGAGTTAATACTGTATCTCATCTCTTGTCTGTCCAACATGGCCACCCTCATGAAAGTTAAGAGTTATGCTTCAATGATTGGTTGAACTGTCTGACAATAATAGTATAAAGCAAGCAATGGTAGTAAGACCCATTAAGAAATATTTACTAGTTGTGTGAAGTTTGTCAAGTTATTCACTTGAGAAGTTGATAAGATGCTATGAATTGGCTATGTAAGACTGTTTATGATGATAACTCTTGTTCATAGACATGCCAAAACTAGAACTTTAAGGACAGAAAGAGGTTAGGAAAACAAGAATGTAGTCTCATCTTTTGTTTTGCACTGATGACATAAGAGGACATAAGAGAAGAAGTTATATTAGGGACAAAGATGGATACAAGATTGGCCTGAAGTTCCACTCATTTGCCTACTTATTAAATTTTGAATGACCATTCTATCAAATAGAGCATTAAAGGCAAATTATTTAAATCACCCCGAGGCAAGAACACCTCAGTGGCCTGATCGGTATGGCCTTGACCTGCCCCCTCGGTGGTCGTGAGTTCGATTCTCGAGCATACCATTGAGGTGTTAGAGAAGTGTATTTCTGGTGATAGAAGTTTACTCGCGACGGGGTTGGGAAGTCATGTAAAGCCCTTGGTCCCGTTGCTAAATAACCACTGGTTCCTTGCAACGTAAAAACACCATACAAACAAACAAACAAACCCTTCGGCGAGTCAAGTTTTAACTTGGTGGTCTGGCAAATACCAACAAAATTAAAGTCTGAAATACCTTTTACAGAGAAGGTTTGATTTAACTATGCTACAGGATAGGCATCTGGAACTACCCCTGGGAAGTTTGAGCTCGAAGTTGTACTATCACAAAAATGGTAGACCTTTTTTTGCCTATTGAGTTGATCGTAGTTGTTGCATAACTAAATTTTTTGTCCATCAAATTGGGCATAAGGAATACCCATCAGAAAATAATATTAAAATAGAATTTGTGTTCTCCATCTGTAAGGGTATTACCTTTAATATGTTTTTTTTTTCCTTCTTTTTTTCTTTCTTCCCCCTCCAATTGTATAGCAAAACTGCCCCTACTTTCCTGTAGCACTGTGAAAAGTGTATTAAGATACAGGGAATATTACCATTTTTGGGAAATGCTATCACACACTATCTATTTAGGTTCAGCTGCGAGGAACGCCCTAAGTTATTATTTAATTCCAACTTATCTATTTCCAATGACCGAAACAATTATTGTACGTGGACGTCATGCGGTAATGCTTAAACTTGCACAAATACTAAATTTGTAACATTGGCTTTAATTGTCGTTCTCCGGACTTCTTATGACGTCAAGCGTCTCAAGAAACACGTCATTCAAGCAAAGAACTATTGTGCTTTTTATACCAAAGCAATGTAAATATTTATATTAAGTGCGAGCAATGGCTATAGTATATAAATATTAACATATTTCAATATTGTTTCCTCAACGTATTAGTATCTGAAACAGAATGATAGTGTTTTAAAGGGATTTCATAAAAATGGTTCTGGCAATATACAAAATGGCTACTCGCAAGGCGATAAACCAAATTAACTTTCCAACAAAATTTTGATATACTGTATATTATTAACAAGAAGACCACAAATTTTAGTGCACATAAAACTGGAAGAGATTTTTTGAGAAGTTTAGTTTCAATCTTGATAAAGACTGCATAAAGTGCAAGTGACCTTCAGCCGGTCTCCTTTTAAATTTCGTAAAGGTTTGTAATTCTGGTTGCTAGGGCCACCGAGTGAGCATTGTTGTCCATACAACATTTAATTATTAAGGAAGACATATGGCATTATTTTCCCGTGAAATCTCAAAAAACTACTTTTATAATATGATGTTATGTTAAGATTTCATTATTAATATTCATGATGCCACTTCACCAGATTTTTATATGATTTTTCTGAATGTGAACCGCCTGCTGCATTTGGGGATGACATTTTCTTCATGTTCTTCAGATTTCAAATTATTATTGTGACTTCACAAGGCTACTGTAAAACCATATACGCCAAACATTTAGCAGTCATAATAGAGTTGCAGTTACTATATGACAAAATTTCAGATTTTTCGTATGAAAATACTTGTCAAAATTGTTTACATTCCTCCTTTGATTTGAGCATGGAATAATCAATGCTTAAATTTTGTCTGCAATACCACCGTTCAGCTTCTGATTATGTTGGCAATTCTGCAGCCTCTTGATCCAAGAGAGATTGACTGTGTTGCCAAGACGCTTGTCATGCTTGTGTTACAAACCTTTCAATTTTTTTCAGGATACTCTCTAGTTAACCTTTAATTTTAGAGTGACTAAAACTTGTTTTTTATAGATGTCATATTTATTGATGCGCAAATTATTTAGAGCTCCAGTTCCAGTACCAGTTCCTGCTGCTGTTGTTCCTGCCCCCACCCCAGGTCCTTCCGGACAGGTGCAGTCGGGCCCTGTTGCTTCGGCAACTGCCCCGGCTCCGTCCTGGATGGAAGACCTGACGGTGGTCCTGAGGAAGCTGACGTAGAAGAAGAGGAGGAAGGTGTCGTCGTCGTCTGCCTCCGCTTCCCTTTCGACTTCTAAGGCCCCACAGCTGAAGAAGAAGAAGGTAGCCTCCTCCCCCCCTAAGAAGGCTCGCTCTGAGACTTCTATGGGTCCGTCCCACCGGTTGGGACTTCTGCTGGTCCTCCTGTTCCTTCGGGGATGGGGCCCGTCTCTCCTTCCGCAAGGAAGAAGACGGGGACCGGAGGAGCGCCGGCTAAGACCAGTACCTCGCCTGGCGCCAGAGGTTCTTGGCCTCTCAGTCACGAGAGGTACCAGCTGCTCGACCAGGCCTGCAGCTCGATCGCCACCACGGGTTGGCGATCAATTGCAGCCCCCCCAGCACACTGGTTCTGCTGATGGGCGAGGAGGGAGCGTCAGGTCTTCCTCTCCTATCCCTTAAATTTCCTCGGGCTACACCGGGAAGAGCGAGGCGATCAGGAGTGATCGCAAGGGGCGCGCTCCTCCTCGCGATCCCGCCACGACGCCCTACGAACCTGGCAGGGTCCTAGGACCGACCAGATCGTACACGCAATTGGCAGAAGGAGACCATGAGGGGTCTGTTGTGGTTCCTCCTGTGGAAGGAGGAGGGTCTCGGGAGGTGTTCTCGCTGGACGGGCTTGACGGTCCATCTCCGCAGGATGCAGTCACTCCTGAGATGCAGTCACTCCTGAGATGCAGTCACTCCTGAGATGCAGAGGTCGTTCGCCGAGGTTATTGCGCTGATTCGTCAGCACTACGACCTCGGGGAAGGATCGCTGCTCCCACCTTCTGAGCCTACATCGGGTTTGGAGTCGTTCTGGGGACCCAAAAAGGAACCCAGGAGGATTGTGGGTCTGCTGAGCCAGGTGTACGCTCTCGTCTCCGGACAGGAGGGTTTGCTTCAGTCTGGCAGGTTGTCCAAGCTCCTTCCCCCACCTCTACTGTGACAGGCATTTTTACGTGCCATCGGAGGACCCTCTGCCGCCCAAACAGGTTAACCCGGAGCTAGCTAGGCTAACTCCGGGGGTGTCTCTGCAGCAGCTCCTGTCGGAGAACCTCTGGTTCTTACAGCAAGAGGCACTTGCCTTGGAATCTACTGCTATGGCAGCATTCCAAGCAGTCTCCTGGATCAACCTGTGGTCCCTCACAGTGTCTAAAGCCGCGACCTCCTCGGGAGACATCACTCCTGAAGGGGACACAGCTTTCGTGAGACTGTGCCAGTCTGGAGGTAGGGCTATCTCCTACCTGGCCCATCAGACGGCTAACCTGTGGGCCAACCTGGTTCTGAGGCGTTGGGACGCTGTCCTCACTCAAGTGACCAGGGAGGCTGGGTGAGAGGCGGCCTTGGGTCTTCGCAAAGGACCGGTGCGGAGTTCCTCCTCTCTCTTCCCCAGAGAGATGGTGGACGCTGCATTGGAACAACAGCGCACTGATGAAAGTGACCGTTTAGTCCACCAGGCAGTCTCAAAGGTGGCTGGGCAACCTCGAACGACTGCGGCTAAGCCCAAGAGTTTAGCTAGCGCTTCCTCTGCGGCTAAGACGATCGCTTTGTCAAAGCCGAGAGGAAAGACTCTGCCTTCGACTTCGACTGTAAGGAGTGACCGTAACCAGCCCTCCTTCTCTCGAGGAGGAACCGGGAAGAAGAAGTCGAAGAGAGGAGGAAAACGTTAGGGACAGCGTTCCCCCTCACCTGCTGCTGGAAATGGGAGGTTGCCTGGCCAGCCATTGGGCAACATGGCAGCGCTATGGAGCGGAGACCTGGATAGTGAACGTCCTTCGGGAGGGATATTTACAACCCTTCAAGTCTCGGTCACCCCTCACCTCCAACCCGGTCCATCATCAGACGTACGTTCCTGGTTTGGCCAAGGATGTGACATTTCGGCAGGAAGTAGAAGCCATGCTGAGCAAACATGCTGTGGAGATCGTATGGGATCAGTCACCGGGCTTCTACAGTCTACTTTTCCTGGTGGAGAGTTCCAAGATCGTTTGGTAGGACACTCAGTGATGTTGATGAGCGACAACACCACGGTAGTGGCGTACGTCAACAAACAGGGGGCCTAGTATCCCTCCCGTTGCATCAATTGACGTTGCAGGTGCACGAGTGGGCCGTGGCACACTCAGTAGAGCTGTCAGCCCGCTACATTCCAGGCAAGAGGAATGTGGTAGCCGACAAGCTCAGCCGTCGGGATCAGGTGATAGGGACCGAGTGGTCCCTTCACCCAGACGTGGCGGAAAGGCTCTGCAACCTGTGGGGGCGTCCAGTCGTAGATCAGTTCACCACCCAGCACAACAGAAAACTCCAGCTACTGGGTAGCTGCAGAGGATGCTCTTCAACACCCGTGGGACAACTTCTTCGTGCATGCCTTTCCCCCGTTCTGTCTGATTCGCAAGGTGATCAGCAGGGCGCTGGTCACCTCAAATCTTCGGATGATCCTGGTGGCGCCCAAATGGCCTCAAGCTGTTTGGTACCTGGACTGAGAGAGATTCCCCACTGGCACAACCTCCTGTGCCAGCCACACGTAGAACGGTACCACCAGTCGGTCGAGTCCCTGTGTCTTCACGGCTGTCTGTTATCCACCATCTCTTGCAAGCGAGAGGCTTTTCTCGCAGCGCAGCAACAGAGATGGCTGGGTACCTCAGACAGTCCTCTGCAGCTGTATACGTACCAGGGAAAGCGGTCCGTCTTCTGTGGTTGGTGTCCTGGACGGGGTGTCTCTCCTCTCAGAGCCACTATTCAGCAGGTAGCGGATTTTCTCCTTTTCCTTCGCTGAGAAAAGCTCCTCTCCGTCTCTGCAGTTAAAGGGTACAGAGCCGCCCTGGCCCTAGTCCTTAAACTGCGAGGAGTGTTACCAAGAAAGAGGTCTCCAAGAACACACTTTCTTTCTGGCTGCGTGAGGTGATCAGGAGAGCGTATGACGCGGATGGTAGTGACGACACCCGTACCCTTCGTCCGAGAGCTCACGAAGTCAGAGGTATTGGTCCAACCCTTGCGTTCCGCAAGGACTTCTCCATGGCGCAGGTTCTGAAGGCAGGGGTTTGGGCCAACCAAACCACCTTCACTTCCTTCTACCTTTGGGATATTACCCACAGGTCCTTGGACACCTTTTCCTTGGGATCCGTGGTGGCTGCTCAACAAGTTGTGTAGTCTACCCAGCACCCGAGCGGACAGAACAGCATTGCATCCTTGTGTGACTGCATGGATGGACAAGTGAAAGAGAGTGTGACTGGCTTCTCTTCCTTCTTCCTCCTCTACCTGAACAGGAAGCAGATGCAGGTAAGCTACACGACTGAGCTCCATCCTATTCCTTTCAGTAGGGATAGGTGTATTTATCCACCACTCCCCAACAAGGGGGGGAGTGGAAGCCAACAAGAGACAAACCCATGACTTCATATTGGCTCTTGAAGTAGGAACTAGTTCTTGTGTTTTTGCTATTTATAAGAGGTACGCTTGCCTCCCTCTTATAAATTTGGTCCAGAAGTCTGACCACTGATCCTGCGGTGCATACCCCGATGAGCTGGGCATAGGCTAGGATCCCTCCCTTTGCTCTTACGACCAGGGAGGGAACCAAGGTCGGACGAACACCAGTCTGTTCATAAGACTCGGATTCCACCCACCAATAAGTGAGTCTTCCTATTGTTAAAGGACCAAGGGTTTGTATACGTATCGGAACAAATAACAATTTGTCGAAAATTGTATTTTTCCTAACTATACAAACCTGAGGTCCTTTACACTTAGTCCCACCTCATGTCACCCCTCACTCTGCGTTTCCTGGGCCTAAAGCAAAGTGACTCCTCTCCTCGCAGTCGAGCTGACCGCCAACTGCCGGACAAGTAGTTAACTACCGAACCCCCTTGTTCGAAGCCTACGACCGGTTCAGCTGCCGCTAAGTACCTTCCTATTGTTAAAGGACCTCAGGTTTGTATAGTTAGGAAAAATGCAATTTTTGACAAATTGTTATTTTTTCTCAGGTCTCTGGGCATCATGTCAATGACAGAGCAGTGTGAAGTTCAGACTTCTACAATATCATAATTTTGTCAGATATTGCTAGGTGGTAAGTAAAAAAAATGTGCATCACTTTTTTACCTAATCACAAATCAAGAAGCATATGGTTTATATCCGGTATAACTGAAATTATGGATGACAAAAACCAACAGCATTATCTTGTGCACACTAATCTAGTTCTTAGTAAAATGAGGATATGTAATCCAGTTTGGTAGTGATATCATGATACCTATATGGGTCTGATTACTCAGTGGAGAAAGAATTAATGCAATAACTTGTTTTAATGGAAACTCAAAGCGCCATGCTACTGTTAGTACAGTTCATAAGGATCTAATTTGTTTCAAAGTAGTTTGTAAGCAACTATAAAGTTTTTGTGTTACATGCTATAGTACAGTAATTATATTAAGAGAAACTGATTAAAACATTTGCTAAGTTCAATACCTTATGAAATGTTTGACAGTCCTTCAATCAAAAGGTTTCTTGGATAGAATGTTAGAATATAAACATTAAGCTGACACCTTACCAGTGACATTCCAGGCTGCCTTTTCTAACCAGAGACAAAGGAACCATTAACAGGGGAGAGTCCCCTGCCAGAGACCAGAATTCTCCCAGTCTCCATTGCAGAGACCGAAGATGAAGATGCTCCAGCTTCTCCAGGGAAGACAACACTCCCAGAAGAACCTGCCACTGATGAGCTGACTGATGTGACCCTGACAGGAAGTTGCGCACTACCGCCCGCAACTTCTCCCATCTCTGATCCGACGGGAAAACTTTTGCCATTGTCGTATTGATGACTATGCCCAGGTAGAGAATCCTTTGAGTGGGTACAAGGTTCGACTTTTCCTGGTTGACTAAGATGCCCAGTTCCAGACAACGGAAGTAGACCATCCCTGTCCTGCAGCAGCTTCTCCCTGGAAACTGCCAAGA
The DNA here is from genome assembly GCF_015104395.2 of Macrobrachium nipponense. Taxonomy (NCBI): domain Eukaryota; kingdom Metazoa; phylum Arthropoda; class Malacostraca; order Decapoda; family Palaemonidae; genus Macrobrachium; species Macrobrachium nipponense. Next base: position 5,205,924 of record NC_087207.1, read on the forward strand.
CTAACTAATCATCGAGGTACCTCAGCAAACGGATCCCCTGAGCATGGGCCCAACCTGACACGAGAGAGAAGACCCTTGTGAACACTTGAGGGGCTGTCGTCAGACCGAGGCACAAGACTTTGAACTCAATGACCTTGTCCGCAAGAGAGAAGCGAAGGAACTTCCTGGACATGGGATGAACAGGGATTTGGAAGTATGCGTCCCTTAAGTCTATCGACAGCATGAAGTCGCTTTCCCTCACGGCTGCCAACACCGAGCGCGGGGTCTCCATCTTGAACTGTCTTCCTGATGAAGTGATTCAAGGTGGATAAGTTGATCACAGGCCTCCATCCTCCTGACGCCTTGGGTACCAAGAAGATGTGACTGTAAAACCCCGAGGATGGACGCACTACTTCCTCTATCGCATCCTTGTCCAGCATTTTCTGCACTTCCTCCCGAAGAGCCAAGTACTTCAGAGAATCTGGAGGATAAGCCTTCCTGAACTGCGGCTTGTCTGACAGAGGAGGAGAGAAGTCGAATGGCAGTAGTTAACCCCCTCAACCTGTGGCGGCTAACCTACTGACAGTCCCCTTTGCCTCTGCCCCTTGGCTTAAAGGAACAAGAGTGAAAGGGGCGTTGATGTTCTGACTTAGGCAGTGTCGAACGGGAAGGCCCTGCCGAACTCGAGGTCCTCGACAGCCTACCAGGCGACGATCTCCTTGACTGCTGCTGGACAGGGGGAGGAGGAGGAGCCAGACGTCTCCGAGGACGAGACTCCAACTTAGACATGGCCTGGTGCACCAGTCTGTCTTTGGTGTCAGCTCGGTGTCGGTCTATCGCATTCTCGAGCTCTGTCCGAGGAAACAAAAATTGGGACTCCAACAGATTTCCATTCCTCAATGCCAAGAAGGACTCGGTGTCGAGCAATCTCTCCATCCTAGACAAAGCCGCGTCCCTTCTAATCAGAAGATTAGCCCATAAATTAGTACTGAGGTGAGCCAAATATGAAAACGCCTTGCCCCCGGACTGAGAAGCGTGGGTAGTAGTTTGGTAGAGCCCCTAGAGCAAAGCGAACCGTCCCAGTCCGAAACAGAGGCGTTAACCTTCTGCAAGACCGACTGAACATACCCCAACAAAGGAAGCTGAAGAGATGATTTGGGGTCCTGAGTAGCTCCCACCAAGGCTTCCAAGCAAGAAGGGGTGTAAGACGACCGAGCCTGAGTCCTACTTTCCAAATTGTTAAACTCACGAATGAGATCAACAACTTCTGAAAGGGAAGATAGAAAATCTTGCATGTCTCCCTCCTCCTGCTCCGGCAACGGAGACCGACGACGAGAAGGATGTGTAGGCTCCTCTAAGGCACCTTCCCCACCAAAATTAACAGAAGCGTTAGCAGCCAAACAGCCCGTAACCCCAACTAACCTGTCTGAGCTGGGTCAATGTGTCGGCTTACGAGACGAACCCACTATAACACTAGGAACATCACTTACCTCAACAGATGACTCAACATGTCCATGAATGGTCACGGGCATGGCGGACGTACGTACGTGAGATGGGGGAGAAAAACTCTAACACTCGAAATTGAAGTAGAATCCCTTAGAGTCGAACTCTTGGAAGTACCAGTGAGAGCGGCAGGCAAACACTCTTGCTCACTACCTTCGACCTCTTGACAGGCACCTTGAGATCCTTATGGCGATGAATAGGCCTTGGAGAAAATGGAGCACTAACATCACGTGCACAGGCAGGGGAGGGGAAGTTGCAACAACGCTCGCGATGTTCATGGACGGGGGTGGGTAATACGCCCGAGATTCAGGGCAGAGGACGAAGCATCCCCTGCAGATCACACACAGGAAGGAGCACTAACACTGCCCGAAACAACAGCATTCTCGGGAACACATCCGTGTTGTTCCTCCCTCGAAGCCAAAGGAAGGGCAAAGTCCTTAGTCTTTCAATACTTGATACGCCGACGGGGCGTAGAGGGGGAAGAGGGAGAGGAAGACAGCACTGGTTTCTTATGCGCACTCTTCTCAGGAGGCGGGGACGAAGCAACACGTTTCCTACCAGTCCTCCCAACCAATAAGGCAGCCAACTTCACATCCAATACAGAGTCCAACCTCTGAAGCACTGCTGGCATATGACCTCCGACTGATGTGCCAGAGAAGGCTCCGATGACAAGGAAGGGAGATGTAGCAAACTGGGCGGCAGTGATTACGTCATGGTTGAGAAAGATGGATCAGAGGAGACGACTTGGAGAGACGTCACAAATGGTGGTGACATCACAGCTTCCCCTTCGTGTGAGGGGGAATCAGATGCCACTGGTGTTGGAGTACACAAAGACAGATCCCGTGACATTATCGACGGGGCTGACGCCACAGAGTCACTCCGACTTGAAGCGGCAGCAGACACTGGCGGGTCAATACAAGATGGCTGACTTCTGCTACCCACGAAGATGAGGATGGGAGGAGGGGGATGGCCTGGCCAGACTGGGGAGGGGGGTGCAAGCCTCCACAAAATGCACTAGCAACCCCTACAAGGGCGGGGGACCCCCTAGCCCGAGCGTCTTCCAAATCACTGCCATTTTGGGCACCTCCAACTCTGGAAGAGAAGAGATTGATGAAAAAGCCTCATCCTTCTCGGGAATCAAATAAACTCTCCCGAGGAAGAAGGGGCTACACTACAAACATTAGCCTGGTGGCCTCTCGATACTTCCATTGACGAATCAATGGAATAAAAGGAAGGAGACACAGGGACAACGCTACTAGTATGGGGCTTGACTACTGCAGGAGACGAAACATCAGGAAGAGGCGAAAAACCTTCCCAAGTAGGAAGAGTCAAAACCCTCCGATGTTCTCTCTTGCCATAAAACGACCTCCACTGCTCCTTAGGTCTTGCCCGGCATTCTGTGCAAGGATTCGTAATGGTACAAAAATTAGAACGACACCTACTGCACCTTATGTGAGGGTCGGTCGCTGCCGAAGCCAGAAAACATGAACACAAAACCTGGAACCCCGGGGCACATACGCTGACGCTGAGAAGGAGCAGAAGAAGCCATAATATCAGCCAAACACACACGCACACACACACACACACTAAACACAAGCAAAACGGGCAATGAACCAGGAAAAGGCCAAGAGAGGTTAACACGACTTGCCCAGGCGGTCAAAAGAAGACTGATGCTTGATCATAGGTGAATGGTCTTTGACCATCCTTCACCCGATCTACACGTATTGCCAGATATCACAAGATTCCTTGCTTTCATCTGCTTTTTTAACAGGATCCAGCGAGCCACAAGAAATTATCCTATTGTTAAGACCTCAGGTTTGTAGCTATGAAAAATACAAATTGTCTTAGAAAATTTGTCATTTCAGTAATTACTGACCATTATATAAATAAGTTTTTCAGATTTTTTACAGGAAATTTTTTTGTTTTTCATTTTAATTAGTGTCATATGTCAAGAGGTATGTCGTTTAAGTAGGCCTATATCATGGTCAATTCATTTAAGGTTTAGGGTAGGCTGTATCATGTACAGTGGTACCTCGTTTGTCGAACTTTCTGTTTTTCGAACAAAATTTTCGAGAAAATTTTGTATCGTTTGTCGAACAAAAGCTCGTACTTCGAACTAACTGATTATCTAGTTTATACTTGTATTGATGGCCTACTGGGTTTAACAAGTTAAACTGTATTAATTTATTTTTTTCATTTACAATATATAGTTTCATGATAACACTATTCGACAAAATACATTAAAGTATAAAGCGTTTAATATAAAATGTAGCTTTCAATGTAACATTTAGCATAAAAGATGTATAAAATCGTACTTAACCGTGGTGACATCACGCCCAACTGACTTGAGACTGAACGAGGAAGCGTTGATATGTTGAGGAGAGCAGGAGACGAGTGAGTTAAAGTATTTTTGTATGTATGTAAAAGCAATAACAATTCACATAAAAAGGGAATTTCTCAATAAATTTAACGTAATGATAAAGTATGAAAACAATTAAATGCAAAAAAAAAAAAAAAAAAAAAAAGTCTTAATTGAGCCAGTGTCTAGTGCGCTGAGTGAGACGGTCTAGTTTAACAATATTAACAAAATAGCAAATGAAAGAACAAAGCTTTTCACAGTAAAATTTAGCACAAATAATTAACAAAATAATTCGTCATTGCGGTGATACACAGCTAACCTGAGGTAGAGGAAGGTAGCGTTTATATTTTTTAGGAATAATGAATGGATGATTTCAAGTTATCGTGAGTTGTGGTATTGTTGAGGAGAGAAGACAGTAAAGTCTCTACTATAATATGTACGTAAAAGGAGTACCAATTCACATAGAAAATAAAATTTGATTTCACAATAAATTGAAAGTAATGATTAATGATAAAATATGAAAACAATCAAATGCAATACAGATAAAAGGTGAAAAAAAAGTCTTAATTGAGCTAGTGCTCGGTGTTTCGAGTGAGACTGAAGACGTATAAGTTGAACTGGGGTACAGGATTGAACGGCTAGGTGCGTGACGTCACAATAACCTCAGTCAGGCCCCTTAACCTATAGCAATCCTGCCTTTACTTTCTCTTTTTTTTTCTAAATACTCTAAGCTATCCGATAATTAAATTAATAGTCAGATGTAGGTTCTTCATTCTACTGTGTTAAGAAGAATAATCATAAGAGAGATCATTAGAACATTTTCGCCAAATAACATTGAAATTATAGAAAACCTACCTTTGCTTTCTTCTTTTTATCCATTAAATACTATTATGTTTCTGAAGGAAAATAATAGTCAGAATGAAAACTATATTTTAAAATATCAAATAATCATGAGCGAGTTCTAAAGAACATTCTAAACAATAATATAAATATATGTCTAAATTACACATTTAACAGATCTCCATAAGATCACATTTGGACATATATAGCTATGTCGCTAACTTTTTCAATCTATGCACCGCTTTTCTGGAACTACTAATGTGTCTATTCAAATTTCGAATTCTAAAAAACTGTATGGCATGGAGCAAAATATTTCGACTTCTGAAGTTATTTGGATATGACTGCTAATTATATCTGCTAATTAATTATCACTCCGTTTAAGGCTGTTAAAACATTTTCCTCCCATGGTGAGAATCAAACATCCTATCCATACATTTCAAATGATCAAGAAACACTAGATTTCATTAGTTTCCCTTCACTAAAGTTTATGGCACCAATCTTTGTCATCTTCCTTTGTTACTTTTTCTCCTAAATGTTCCAGTTGTGGAAACTTGCGAGCAATGAACCCGCCAACATATGGCATCTTCCCATGTTTGATCTTCAACTTCCTGGTCTTTGAAGTCATCACTTAGATCATCCTTATTAAATACTGGTAAGCAAAATAAAATTGCTGATATACTGGGTTCTTTCTGAAGGGAATTTCCTTCGTCTTCGAATGATGCGTCTTGCTTGTCAGAGACGTGGGAAAATGAGGCGGATGTTACATTTTCACTGTTCCAGTTTTAAACGTTGCTCTTTCAGCTTACAAGTGTGCTGTCTTCTCCGAAAAGGTGGGCTCTGAGACTATGTTTAAATGCAACTGGTGATGGGTGCTGATCGTACGCTCCCATTTGACTTTTGCAACCAAAAAAGTGCCCCAACCCAGCTTGATTTAGTCTGTAATTTAGAGTATACGTCATGCCAAGATTTTATTTTGCCATTTTCAGCAAGTTAGACAAAGGCTAGAGCATTGTACTTTTCTTCACTTTCATTTCTCTAGCGGTTCTATTCATCTCTTGAAAGATTTTGTCTTGCATTTACGGGTTTAGCCACGTAAGCATTTCTTGATTTTCTATCTGTTGGCAGTCGAGAATAAAACGGATCAAACTATCCATCAACAAGCCGAATGAAATGGCTTGTAATTTTCCAGCCCTTCTCTTCAAATATCCTTGGTTGTCGAAGTGATCAAAAGATTTATAAGTACTTGTGGACAGCAGTTGCACGGCAAGTTTAACTTTCATTCGTTGCATACCTATAATAACATTGATATGTTTTTCAGAAAGTTTATAAGCTGTCCGAAGATCACTTCATTCCTCTTTATTAGCTCTCTAACTGGACCATTCTGGGCGTATGTACTACATACAGTTGCCTTAAATTAAGTGTTCCTTTACCCCCGTCCCCTTATGTTTCATGAAAATGGTCTGGTAACACAGCGATGAAGCCTGATTGTCTTGTAACAACAGATGTGAATGGTCGAGATATTGGATGTCAATGCTCATATTTTCTAATCACTACAGTAGACAGTGTGTTAATGATATTAATGATATAAGAATAATAGTTTACATTACCAGTGAATTTAGTTGTTAAATATATAGAAAAATCGTATAATAACAGAATAATGAAAATAGCAATGGTGAAAATCATATTCAGTGCTTACTAACCATAATCGTCAACCTTTGTTCCATTCAGGCGTGGCTGCTGCAGGCATTTGCTGGGATCCTGCTTTTGTCCGTGGTAGATCATTATTTAGTGTCAATTTCACACCCTCACCAATATTGCTGTCTTCGTAGACGGCGACAAAGCGATATCAGTGAGGGTGTGAAAAAACATTATTGAAGTCAAACTAACTGTTTCAAATATCTCGTTCAATATTTAAAATTTTCCTCCACATGTGACCTAACAAAACATCAAGAAGAAATCCTCGATTGTATTTTCATTTTTATGAAAGTAAACTCCACAATGATCATTCGCAGAATAGTGAGGTTCATATGAGTTCATAACAACTACGGTGGTAGTTCGAGAATTCATCGGTTGTTAAAAACCCAATCGACAATGGAATTACCCTGTGTAATGTAATTAAGTGCTTTGTAAGGTATTTCACTTTTAATACTGAATATTTATATGTATACAAATAGCAATTTGACCTTGCAACCAGATGTACCTTAAATAAGTAGATACATAGAAATGAGAGCAGGATTCAATTGCTTTTGCTTTCAGTATTCGTCAGGTTTTGATTTTATTTCCTTACATTTAACTTGAATGGCTAAATGTTCCCCCTCATTTGAGCTGGTCCTTGGTCATAATCATTGCTAAAAAGTAAAACACCCAAGCTTTTTGTAATTATGTAATTATGAATTTCCTTTATAAATCAGCTGATTTCATAAGTGAATTTATAGCACCTATCTAAAACTATATAGTAATACACAATTGTCATGTTCAGTGTTTTTCACAACCATAATTTCATATTAGCCTTTGTTATAGGACTCAAGGAATACAGATTGATTGAAGCTATATGTGCTTTTTGTTTTTTTGTTTTTTGTTTCAAATTTCCATTTTCGTAAAATTCCGTACATTGAAAAAAGAAACCCATAAGATACAAGATTACTGAGTATAAATTGTTTACTTGTGTACTTGTGAGTATTAATATATTATTTTACTAAAACTTGAGTACTTTCAGGCCTTAAATGTGGCCCATTCTTAAGGAATATGGATAACACCTTACTAGAGAGAAAAATTAGTCTACACGAATGTAGATAACTACTTACTAGAGGCAGCATTGAAGCCTCCATAAATGTAGATCACTACTTACTTGAGGCAGCATTGAAGTCTCCAGGAATATGGATAACTACTTACTGAAGCCAGCGTTGAAGTCTTCAGGAACAGAGATAACTACTTCTGGAGGCAGCATTGAAGTCTCCAGGGATGTGGATAACTACTTACTGGATCCAGCGTTTAAGTCTCCAGGAATATAGATCACTACTTACTGGAGGTTGCATTGAAGTCTCCAGGAACACAGATAACTACTTACTGAAGGCAGCATTGAAGTCTCCAGGGATGTGGATAACTACTTATTGGATGCAGCATTGAAGTTTCCAGGGATATAGATAACTTCATACTGGAGGCAGCATTGGAGTCTCCAGGAATATGGATAACTACTTACTGGAGGAAGCATTGGAGTCTCCAGGAATATGGATAACTACTTACTGGAGGAAGCATTGGAGTCTCCAGGAATATGGATAACTACTTACTGGAGGCAGCATTGGAGTCTCCAACAGGAGACTCCAGTGCTCCCTATACTAAGTAGTTATCCGTGACCTGGAGACTCCAATGTTGCCTCCAGTAAGTAGTTATCTGTGTCCCGGAGACTCCAATGCTGTCTCCAGTAAATAGTTATCTGTGACCTGGAGACTCCAATGCTGCATGCAGTAAGTAGTTATCTATATTCCTGGAGACTTCAATGCTGTCTCCTGCCCCCAGTAAGTAGTTATCTATATCCCTGGGAACTCCAATGCTGCCTCCAGTAAGTAGTTATCCATATTCCTGGAGACTCCAATGCTGACACCACTAAGTAGTTATCCATATTCCTGGAGACTTCAATGCTGCCTCCAGTAAGTAGTTATCCATATTCCTGGAGACTTTAATGCTGCCTCCAGTAAGTAGTTATCCATATTCCTGGAGACTTTAATGCTGCCCCCAGTAAGTAGTTATCCATATTCCTGGAGACTTCAATACTGCCTCCAGTAAGTAGTTATCTGTGTCCTGGAGACTCCAATGATGCCTCCAGTAAGTAGTTATCTGTTTCCTGGAGACTCCAGTGCTGCCTCCCATAAGTAGCTATCCATATTCCTGGAGACTTTAATGCTTTCTCCATTAAGTAGTTATCTCTGTTCCTGGAGAATTCAATGCTACCTCCAGTAAGTAGTTATCCATATCCCTAGAGACTTCAATGCTTCTCTCCAGTAAGTAGTTATCTACATCCCTGGGGACTCTAATGCTGCCTCCAGTAAGTAGTTATCTACATCCCTGGAGACTTCAATGGTGCCTCCAGTAAGTAGTTATCTATATTCCTGGAGCAGCAAGTGGTTATCTATATATCTGGAGACTCCAATGCTGTCTCCAGTAAGTAGTTATCTGTGTTCCCGGAGACTTCAATGCTGGCTCCAATTGTTAGGAAACAACAGGAGTCTGTCTATAAATATGTAGGGACAATAAGATAGGAAAATCCACTGGTAGAAATATATATAGAGTGAGGGTAGAGTAATGAAAGAATCTACCAGGAGAGGTAGAAAAGGGAGTAGATGTGTGGCAGTATCAGACTGCAGAACTAGTAGTTTCGTAATTGAGACTAAACACAGGCAGCAGTTTGCCAAAACAGTAAGTTGCAAACTCCAGTGGAAAATCTGAACTTTGAAACCTTCAGTGGGTGGTTACCGTAGAGAAACGGAACCAATAAGACTAATCTAGGGGTGGCACCGGAAGTTAGGAAAGCCACTCAAGAAGTAGTAGGATGTGTCTTAGTAGAAGTTAAGGAGGAGCTTAACTGAACTGTGTGAGTTAGGTTGAGGCTTCACTTGAGGACTCAGAGAAACTTAGTTAGGATCTAAGCCTTATATGGGGAGGCTATGTCCATTCTCCCTCTCTTCCTTGTGTAGTGTTGTGTAAAACTTTTGAACTGTGACTTAGTTAATATAAGTAAGATTAATTAAGTGGTGTTTAACTTGCCAAGAATCTAAGGATAAGTATCCATGCCAAACCCTCCTGAGAGACTGGAAAACGAAAAGAAATTAATCTACAATGTTCCTAAGAAAAGAAAAACTCACCGCAAGTGATAATTGAAGGTTAGCCCATTTAACAGATAACCTTACAAACATTACCAATAAGCTACCGGAGAAGACTGACTATAAAGAGAAGAGAAGAGAGAAAGAGAATAAAATAAGCCCGTAAGGACATAAACGCAAACCCAAACAGTGAGGAGGTACCGGTGTTAGCCGGTACCCCTCTGGTCCCCGTCTTCTTCCTCCTTGCAGAAGGAGAGACGGGCCCCGCTCCCAAAGGAGTGGAGGACCAGCGGAAGTGAGACGAGCCCTTAGAAGCTCCCGAAGGAGACTTCTTAGGGGGGGAGGAGGCGGCCTTCTTCTTCCTCGGCTGTGAAACCTTGGAAGTCGAAGGGGAAGAGGTGGCAACAGATGATGACGAAGAAGACGATGGAGACGACGACGACACCTTCCTCTTCTTCTTCTTCGTCAGCTTCCTCAGGACAGTCGTCAGGTCCTCCATCCAGGACGGAGCCGGGGCAATTGCCGAAGCAACTGTCCGGAAGGACCCGCGACTGGAGCAGCAACACCACAGGCAGGAACGACGTCGGCCGGGGGTACGGCACGTATGGCAGGAACGGCAGGTACGGCAGGAGGCGGGGCAGCGGCCAGCGACATCCTGGGTACTGGCGGCAGGTCCAGGGGTGAGCTCTTGTGGCACCGGAAGTCGGGGGCTGAGGCGAGAGCAGCGAACCCGGGTGGCGGAGTCACGACCCTCCTCAGAATACCTGGAAGCGGCGCCTGGATAGCAGCTGAAGGTGTTACCATGGTTACATGTTGAGTGTACACCGGGTGAGGAGGGGAGGCATACCCTGGGGTCGAGACAGTGGTGGTAGTGGTGGTTACCGGGCCGTGTTTTACCGGAGAAGAGCCACTCGCCAGGTGATGCAGCAGCCCCCGAACACTCGGTGTCCCCTGGAGACGCAGCGAGAACCAAACCTGGCCGAGGTCGTCACCCGCGGCAGGCACACCTGAGGGAGTAAAGGTCGGGTTAGTAGGGGGGGTTCCCTCTCACCCAACAAGGGGGGGGGACAAGTCCCACCCCGAGCGAACGGAAGACCCCAAGTACAACTGAATGTCAGGGTATCTCGCCCCCTCCCCCATGCTCGACGGATCGGGCGAAGAGGAGGAGTGAGAAACCCCCCCAAAGGGGAAGGAGCCATACACAGGAGTTGAGATGTAGGAAGGAAAGAAGACGACATGTCCGAGACCAGGGAAGTAGCCGAAAAACTTTCCGTAGACTCCCTGGAAGGCTTACGTCGCTTCCTCCTCCCCTCAAATTGCGCCCACTGCTCCTCCGACCACACACAACAAATATCACAGGGCTTGGTGCGAGAGCATTCGCGCCCCCGACACCGAGCACATAAATCATGAGGGTCAACTTCAGGAAAGGAGTGGAAGGCCCCACACTTATGGCCCGCCACACCAGGGCATCTGCGGCTGATGGGGGTGTGTGGGGAACTCTCCAGCCCACATGAATCCATGATAAAATGAAAATACGAAAGTCATAAGTACATACAGGATTTTCACACAAACACACTAGTAAGAGAAGGCAATCCAAAGTTTGAAGAACGAAGCATGCGACGATGGCGGGCAGAGAGAAGTGGAGAACACGTCTGTCACCCAGGGCGGCCGAAAGCAAAGTGGTTCTTCTCCTCCCAGTCGCGTGGTGCGCTGACTGTCGGGCAAGCGGTTAACTACCGCACTCCCTTGTTCGAAGCTTAAGCTGCCGCAAGTTACATTCCTATTGCTAAAGGACCGATGGTTTGTATTACATATCTGAACAAGTTAACTTTTAAACACAATACAACCTGTACTCCCTTTCAAAAAGTTGTACATTCTGTCAATAAAACAGATCTTTATGAATAAACAAGTGAACTCCATCCTCCTACAGTCAATGTACTGTTATGGGTTTCACTGTACCTGAGATTATAAAGGAGAAACCTTCAGTCACATCCAAATACATTGCAAACCAGAGTGACCTTCAAAATAATCAGCAGAGATTTGTATAAAGTTTACTTCAGTTTGGTCTGTAAAACTAAATCCTAAGTAGGTACATCCCTATGTATAAATTAAGATAGTTGGCCAAGACCACTGAATCGCACTTTGAGACTCATATGACTCACCAAAAGAAAGTGTTCTGGAATCAGAACTGGAAACAGGATTAACAGGATGAAGCTATAGAAGTTGGACAGCTTTAAAGTGGGAGGGCCTTCAAAGGGCATTATCATTATTATTCAGAATATGAACCATATTCATATGGAACAAACCCAAAGGGGCCACTGACTTGCAATTCAAGCTTCCAAAGAATATGGTGCTCATTAGGAAGTATGAGATGGTAAAGGGAGATACAGAAAGGAGAGATCTCACTTATTAAAAAGAAAAAAATAAATCAATAGATAAAAATATATTAAAATACACAGAGAACTGCATTAGGGCACTAATGTAAAGCATCTCTACTTGAACTTTTGAAGTTCTAATTGCACAATATTCACATTCCAACGGTGTGAGGGATAAAAGAACCTCTGGAACTGAGAAGTCCAACAGCAAGGCACATTTACTGCATATTGGTCCGGCTGTTCAGCAAATCTGGTTGCTCTTGGCAGTAAAAGGGGATTAGGGATCCATTGTGAATGAGAAAGATCTCTATAGAAATACAGCTTATGGAAAGGGACAAACAAGAGACCAACAACATTAAAAGCTACATAGCTATGACAGAGCAGTGCAGAGAGTATTCACTAGTACTGTTTACAGTGCACCAAGCAAGGCACACTGTAAGTAAACCGCACTACAGTAATTTAGCTAATTACCTCCTGACACTAACAAAATCAAAACAATATGCAATCTACCCACTAGCTAACTTACAGATACAGACCATCTAACAGATCCAAACACCAGCATGTAGTACTAACCATCCCCTCCCCCTACCTATATTTCAAAATGACGACAATATTTTTAATTGTAGCTCTTTTGTTTAACATGATGCTGAACTCAATATATCAGAGTTCTACAGGTTCTACACAGTACATCCTCTGTCACTTCCTACACAAGCCTGAATTTTCATTATAAATATAAAACATAGCAACCTTGCAGCATAGGCTATGTCTAAGGGGTGTTACCTCACATTTGTTATTCTAACAAGGCACCCTGTTGGTTACTTTTGATCTGCAATGATATACAGCAGATGTCCATTGGTAAACATCACACCTTTGTCAAGTACCATTGACTGTGATGATATCTTCTAAGTCCCCATCAATAGCTACTTCTGGTATGAAGGTTGAAGATGTTAAAACTCATAGTTAAATTACAAGTTATATTTAACGAGCTACATCACAAAGATAGCTGCAAGAAGATTTTGATAGGTCTTCAAGCGGAGAGGTGTAGTGGAAGTCTGATATACAATTATGTTTACAAGATCATAGTAGAGCAAAACATTGCTCAATTTCATACACACAGATGAACATATGAATCTAGGTCTGTGACGTAGGCACAGCCTGTTGGTGGGAACGACATGTTTTCCCAGAGGGGCATCGTTGACATTACCTTTTTCAAAATTAAAATGCTGACCCAGGTGTCTACAAACCAAGACGCTTATACAAAGCGAAGTCAAAGCAACGTCAAGGCAACGTCAACATTTCATTAATACTACATTAGCACTTCTGCAAATTCCTATATGACCCCTTGGGTCATGGGTTTTAGTTAACCCTTAAACGCCGAAGCGGTATTTTAAAAATCGTCTCCCGTATGCCAGCGGGGTTTGGGAGTGAGCGCCAAAGGGGAAAAAATGTTTTTTTCAAAAAATGATAGCACGCTTAGTTTTTGGCTCCTTTTTTTTCATTGCCTGAAGTTTAGTATGCAACCATCAGAAATGAAAAAAAATATCATTATCATATGTAAATATTGGGATATATGACAGCGCAAAAAAAAAATGTCATATATAATTGTATACAAATCACGCTGTGAGCAAAACGGTTTAAGCTAACGAGTTAATTTTTTTCGTTGTATTTTACACCAAATTACGATCATTTTGGTATATAACACATTGTAAAACGATCAAAGCAACACAGAGAAAATATTATCACAAAATGATGCATGAATTCGTAACACGTGGACGTAAAAAAATTGTTTTTTTCAAAAATTCACCATAAATTGAACTATTGTGCTAGAGACTTCTAATTTGTTTCAAAATGAAGATAAATGATTTAATATTACTAGACTGTAAGAGTTTTAGCTTACAATTACATTTTTCGACCATTTCGGTCGAGTTAAAGTTGACCAAATGTCAAATTTTTTTTTATTTATCGTGATTTATATGCAAATATCTCAAAAATGAGAAAAGCTACGACCTTCAATTATTTTTAATGTATTCTACATGGAATTTTGCACATTTTCATATATAAAACTCTATGAAACGGAGCAAATATTACGAGAATGCGAAGTAAGCATTTCGGAGATTTGCAGTGGAGAATCCGCGCGCGGAGGGATGGAAAAAGTTTTTTCAAAACTTCACCATAAATCGAAATATTGTGACCAAATGTCGAATTTTTTTTATTTATCGTGATTTATATGCAAATATTTCAAACATAAGAAAAGCTACGACCTTCAATTATTTTTTGTTGTATTCTAAAGGAAATTGTGCACATTTTCATATATAAAACTCTATGCAACAGCTAATATGAAACGGAGCAAATATTACGAGAATGCAAAGTAAGCATTTCGGAGATTTGCGGCGGAGAATCCGCGCGTGGAGGGAAAGGAAAAGTTTTTTCAAAAATTCACCATAAATCGAAATATTGTGCTAGAGACTTCCAATTTGTTTCAAAATGAAGATAAATGATTTAATATTGCTAGACTGTAAGAGTTTTAGCTTACAATTGCGTTTTTTTACCATTTCGGTCGAGTCAAAGTTAACCAAATGTCAAATTCTTTCAAGTGCCAGTCAACCCCCAACGGCGAGTGACTGCCCACTCCCCCTGGCTAACCCCCCATCCACCCAAATGATCAGCGCAGTCATCTCCCATCTTCGTGAGTAGCCATGGTGAACATTAAAACATTAAAAATAATCATGGGATATTTATGGCCTCAAGCGGAACATTCCTCTCCTAAACATGTTGTGCAAAAACTTCAAAGGCATCATTGCATTGCAAGAAACGCTCCTCTGGCCACATGACCTTGCCATCTGCGATTCAATTCATGAAGACTACAGAACCTTCTCGACTTCATCAATGCAAATTACAGATCAAATCATAGCCGGTTGCCCGAAAGGGGGCCTTTCTTTCCTGTGGCACAAATCGTTAGACAATATGATAAAGGTGATGACCTACAGGAGTGACAGATTGCTGGGGCTTCAAGTGACAGTAGGGAACTCTAAAATCCTAATTATTAATGTTTATATGCCATGGGAAAATAACAATGATTTTGATCATTACTGCATGATCCTAGGGGAGTTACACAGTATTATTCATGATTCTCCTGCTGATCATATTTGTATAATCGGGGACCTTAATTCTCACCCCACAAAACAAGTTTATAATGAACTTACTCGCTTCTGTCAGAATCATACTCTCCAAATTAGCGATGTAATGCTCCTCCCCCCCTCCTCCTATTCATATGTACATAATAGAGCGGACGCTATTACAACCTCCTGGCTGGACCACTGCATCACATCTCCACAACTTCATGATTCTATTATGACCTGCAATATTCGCTATGATCTTGCAACGGGCTACGATCACATCCCATTACAGTTGTCATTCAGTATCCCATCCCTCCCTACTGTGAACCCCCTAACTGTTCGCCCACCAGCAGTAAACTGGGATTTTAAAAACCAACAAAAAACCAGATACTTTAGGGCGACCACGGAAACCAGGTTGCGGTCAATAGTTCAACCGGCAGACGCCTTACTTTGTACTAACACAAATTGTAGAAATGAACACCACAGGAGGGACCTGAATGAATTCTATTCGAACATAATCTCCGCTATGCTTGCTTCGGGCAGGACTGCCTACAGATTTCGTCAAGGTAATTCTCGTAATATACCTGGATGGAATGACTTGGTTAAAGATCTGTATACATACTCACGGGAAATGTTTTTACTGTGGAGGCAAAATGGTAGCCCCAGGGAAGGGCACACTGCATTACTAATGAGACAGGCGAGAGCGCAGTTCAAACTTACTCTTAAGCACTGCAGGTTAAATGAAAAACAACTAAGAGCCGATGCAATGTCTAGAAACTTAGAATCTGGTAATTATCCTCGTCTTTGGAAAGATATCCAGTCCTTAAATCCCAAAAGCTAAAAAGCTATCACAGAGAGTAGGGGAAGCAGTCGGAGACGAAGCTATCGCAAGTATGTGCGGTGATCACTTCAACAATATCCTGAATTGCATAAATGATCAAGATTCCCGAAGGGATGTAGATAACCTCCTTACTGACAACATTCAATTTCATTTTGCAGACCGTATTACGCCAGGTAACATCAGCGACGCCATAAACAGCCTACTTGATAATAAATCGCCCGGCTGTGATGGTCTTCCTGCAGAGGCCTACAAATTCTGCCATCCGATAATTTACATTTTGCTAGCTGCCCTATTCAATGCGTGCATAATTCACCGGTTTCTTCCAGACTCCCTACTCTTAGTCCATTTGATACCATTAATCAAAAACAAGTTAAAGGATGCGGCTGACCCTGGCAACTACCGGCCGATTGCAATCACAACGATCGCATCGAAGATACTTGAGTCTGTTCTTCTAGTGAAACTTCTCCCCTTTCTACACACCACTGACAACCAGTTCGGGTTTAAAGCAAACCACTCAACCGACACCTGCATCTACATACTGAAAGAATTGCTGAATTACTACCTATCATCAGACCGCTCTCTGTTTTCCTTGTTTTGTAGATGTGAGAAAAGCATTTGACAGAGTAAACTACCTGAAGCTCTTCCTGAAGCTGCATAAAAGGGGCACACCCCTGTATCTAATTGGCATTTTGCATTGCTGGTTCTCCACACAGCAATTCTGTGTCAAATGGGGTAACGTATTATCTTACACCTTCGGCTCCCTAAACGGGCTTCGGCAAGAGGGCATTCTCTCTCCATACCTGTTTAATACGTACACAGATGCCTTGAATGTCAAACTGAACTCACTCCCAATCGGATGTACCGTCAATGAAACAACTATAAACAACCTCTGTTGCGCCGACGATATGGTTCTGATTTCCCCATCAGTGCAAGGTCTCCAACGACTCATCGACACTTGCCACCAATATGCAGAGGAATTTGATATAATCTACAACGAAACCAAGACCCAGTGCATGTCGCAGCTCCGAGATCGCATAAGCATATTGCAGAACCACAAATTTTCCTCGGAAACCATCGGCTGGAATTTGTGCACGAATTTCCGTATTTGGGTCACATTATCACGGACGACCTAAAAGATACGGCAGACATTGAACAGAGGCGTCGTAAACTATGTGCAGCTGGCAACATGATTGCAAGGAGGTTTGCCTTCTGTCACAGAGACGTGAAACTGCTGCTCTTCCGCTTGTACTGCTACAGTATCTATGGGTGTTCCCTCTGAACGAACTATACCCGAGAGACCATGAGACGCATCACTGTTGTGCACAATGACATTCTGAGACGCCTCACAAACACTCCCCGCTACCACTCCGCCACACAGATGTTCATAGAAAACCACCTGGACAATTTGAAAATCATTGTTAGGCGAACAATGTCCAGTCTGGTAACCCGAGTTAGAAACAGCAGCAACTCGCTCATACAAAGCATCCTAAGGAGTGAGGCAAGAAGAAGATCTAAATTATGGGAAAGATGGGAAAATGAGGCCTTTGTCCCCTAAAGGACTTAATTTCTGTATTGGCAAGATGTCATCTGCAGTTTTTGTCATTATTACATTTATTGCTGATATTTTAATTTTTCTTTATTACTGTGATTACTATCAAGTTAAAGTTTTATTTACATTTAATTTATGTATTTAGCCCTCTGGACCTGACTACTGTAACCACCTAAGGTCTCTAGTTGAAATTTAAGTTATATAATATGTGCACTAACTGTTATTACTCTCAATGCATATTTTTTTTTCTCACCAATATTATTACTGTTATTACCAGTATGATGATTACTAGCTTTTATGGTACCTCAACTATTTTGTGGATAAGTGCCGATTATTCATTTTCTTTTTCTATTTTATCATGTCTCATGTATCTAGATTGTGTATGTTACTGTCTGTATTTTGTATATTCAATGTATATGGCCCCGAGCTGAAATAAAGCATACGTATTATTATTATTATTATTATTATTATTATTATTATTATTATTATTATTATTATTATTATTATACCAAACAACACCCAGTGTATCCTATGCCAAACAACACCCACTGTAGCCTGTGCCAAACAACACCCAGTGTAGCCTGTGCCAAACAACACCCAGTGTAGCCTGTTTCCTACAACACCCAGTGTAGCCTGTTTCCTACAACACCCAGTGTAGCCTGTTTCCTACAACACCCAGTGTAGCCTGTGTCCAATAACTCCTGGAGTAGCCAATGTCAAACAACTCAGAGTTCTGGACTTACAAAGCTTTGGAAAAAGCAATTCAAATGTCATGATAGGCAAGACTAATATAATGGAGCAGTTGTCAGGTAAGGCAAGCAGCATACTATATAAAGAGTTACCAATAAGCAAAGAAAGGGCAAACACATTTAACAAATAAACCTAACAAAGGTAATGTGTCGAAAAAGATGGATTTATAGTGGACTGTATATACTTAATCCAAGAGGTGCTAGGGAGTTGCTACCAAAGGACGCAGGCAATATTATGTTTGTTCTGATGCGAATACAAACCATCGGTCCTTTACAATAGGAATGTAACTTGCGGCAGCTGGAACCGGTCGTAAGCTTCGAACAAGGGAGTTCGGTAGTTAACTGCTTGTCCGACAGTCCACGCACCGCGCGCCTGGGAGGTGAAGATCCACTTTGCTTTTGGCCGTGCTGGTTGACAGACGTGTTCTCCACCTCTCTCTGCCTGCCTTTGTCGTATGCTTTGTGTCTTCTCAAACTTGGTTTGCTTTGTGTGTGTGTTAAAATACTGTAAGTACGTGTGCTTTTGTATTTCATTATTAACTGTGATTATGGATTCCCGTGAGCTGGAGATGTCCCCACGCCCCCCCATCAGCCGCAGAGTTTGCCCTGGTGTGGAGGGCCGTAAAAGTGGGGCCTTCCGTTCCTTCCCAGAAGTTCATCCTCATGAATTGTGTGCTCGGTGCTGAGGGCGCGAATGCTCTCGCGCCGAGCCCTGTGATTTATGCATATCTTGGTCGGAGGAGCAGTGGGTGCTATATGAGGGTAGGAGGAAGCGACGTAAGCCTGCCAAGGAGTCCTCGGAAGGTTCTCTGGCGACTCCTGTCGGGAATTTTCTCGACTTTTATTATATGATTCGTGCCCGGATGTTCTGGGCAGATGACAAGGCCTTGAGGAGGTGCGCACTCTAAAACTCTTAGGGTGAGATACAATAAAATTTGGTCAACATAACAGTTTTATTACGAAAAAATAAACATTTAAATACATTAACAGTACACCGAAACTAAAGTCCCTAGCAGAATTCCACAGTACACGCAGTTTTGTACTGCTTTCACCAATTTAATACAATTACCTGAAAATTCTCATGGCCTTTGTATGTTGCAGCGCATAGGATCTTTGATGTCACGTGCTTGTAAAGCACTAAGTCCACAACTGGACGAAAAATCTGCACAATACGAGACCCATTGACTCAATGTCACAAACAAATAACTTTCTTGCACTGGCAGCTTTCTTTTGCTGCATAAATCGAGTCCCTCATCGCAGGGATGGCACATATATACGTGTATAAAGTTAACTTACTGTTAAGACGGAATTCGACCTAGCATGGCGATGGCTGGGAGTCGGAGAATTGAGAGACACACAAATTTTACGGTACTTACTCGGATCAGGGTTCTGGGCAGGAATGAAGCGTCGCTTCGCCCATCTTTAAAAGAAACTTACGCTTTCCCGTGTGAACTACAGAATCCTTGTAATTCAGGCAGGAATCATCGATTATTTCGACATTACGGATATTACTAAATCTATTTTATTCTTGAATGTGAAATATGACTGTTACGTTATTATTTAAGATCAAGGAATTGACTTAAAGTTCTGGCTGAAGGCCGTAATCTGCAAATTCTTTAATGGCTATGGAGTCCTTGGCTCCAAATCTCTATACATAGATAATTTATCTTGTACTAGTGATCAGCAAATTATATCGTCTTCTTTTCTATACGACGCGCTCCTTCCCCGCCATGCCTTTAGGAATTGCGTCATAAACTGTCGTGTATTGGACAGCTTTCTGTTCAATGTATCGCCCACGAGATCCCTCAGTCTTGCCCCAATTTAACGCAACACTTGTGAAGTTAAATGGCGGGGATTTCGAATGATCAGTTCGAAATTCACGACAACTCCCTTGGTCACAGACACGTTGTCTTCCTTCCTGCCGCCATCTCAGCTCCCGCGTATGGCTCCTTCCCCTTCGGGGGGGTGTTTCTCATTCCTTCTCTTTGCCTGATCCGTCGAACGTGGAGGAGGGGGCGAGGTACCCCGACATCCAACTGTACTCGGGGTCTTCCGTTCGTTCAGGGTGGGAACCCCTCCTACTAACCCGACCTTTGTCTCCTCAGGTGCTCCTGCTGCGGGCGATGACCTCGGCCAGGTATGGTTCTTGTTGGGCCTCCAGGGGACACCGAGCGTTCGGGGGCTGTTGCATCACCTGGCGGGTGCTGCTCCGGTCACTCATGGACCGGTGAATACCACCACCACCACCGTCTTGACCCCGGGGTATGCCGCCCCTTCTCACCTTGTGTACACCCAGCATGTGACTACGGTGACACCCTCAGCTGCTGTGCAGGCCCCGATTGCTGGTTTCCCGAGGAGGGTCGTACCTTCGCCGCCTAGGTTCGCCGCTCTCGCCTCAGCCCCCAACTTTTGGTGCCCCAAGAGTTCGCCCCTGTACCTTCCACCTGTACCCATGATATCGCTAACCGCTGTTCTGCCTCCTGCTGTACCTGACGTTCCTGCCGTGCCTGCCACTCCTGCCGTGCCTGGACCAGCCCCTGTTGACGTCGTTCCTGCCCGTGGTGTTGCTGCCCCAGTCACGGGTCCTTCCGGACAGGTGCAGCTGGGCCGTGTTGCTTCGGCAATAGCCCCGGCTCCATCCTGAATGGAGGACCTGACGTCTGTCCTGAGGAAGCTGACTAAGAGGAAGAGGAGGAAGGTGTCGTCATCGTCGTCGTTGCCTGCTGCTGCCTCTTCCCCTTTGACTTCCAAGGCTTCTGAGCCGAGGAAGAAGAAGGCTGCCTCCTCCCCCCATAAGAAGTCTCCTTCGGGAACTTCTAAGGGCCCGTCTCACTCCGGTGGGACGGGGGGTTCTTCCGCTGGTCCTCCCGCTCCTTTGAGAGCGGGGCCCATCTCTCCTTCCGCAAGGGAGAAGAAGACGGGGACCAGAGGGGTACCGGCTAACACCGGTACTTCCTCACCTGGTGCTAGGGGTTCTGCCGCTACACCAGGTTCCGGCTCGGCCGCTCGACCAGGCCTGCAGCTCGATCGCCACCACGGGTTGGCGATCGCCTGCAGCCCCCCAAGCACACCGGTTCTACTGGTGAGTGAGGGGGAAGCGTCAGGTCTTCCTCTCCGATCCTTTCAACTTCCTCGGGTTATGCCAGGAAGAGTGAGGCAATCCGGAGTGATCGTGAGGAGCGCGCGACCGTGACTCCTCATGGTCCCACAATGACGCCCTACGAAGCAGGCACGGTCTTAGGACCGACCAGGTCGTATGCGCAAGTGGCAGGAGGAGACCAGGAGGGGTCTGTCACTGTTCCTCCTTCCGAAGGAGGAGGGTCTTGAGATGCGTTCTTGTTGGAGGGACTTGACGGTCCTACTCCTCAAGACACAGTCACTCCTGAGATCCAGAGGTCATTTGCAGAGGTTATTGCACTGATTCGCCAGCACAACGACCTCCAGGAAGGATCGCCGCTCCCACCTTCTGAGCCCACGTCCCGGCTCAAGTCGTTCTGGGGTCCTAAGAAGGAACCCAAGACGATGGTGGGTCTGCCGCGATCAGCTCTGGCTGACTCGGTGCTGGGCCAGGTGGACTCGCTTGTCTCCGGACAGGAGTGTTCGCTAAGGTCCGGCAGGTCTTCCAAGCTACTTCCTCCGCCTCTACTGCGACAGAGGAGATTCTACGTGTCTTCGGAGGATCCTATGCCGCCCAAACAGGATAACTCTGGGGGTGTCTCTGCAGCAGCTCCTATTGGAGAACTTATGGTTCTCGCAGCAAGAGGCACTTGCACTGGAATCCAATGCCATGGCGGCATTCCAGGCAGTCTCCTGGTTAGACCTGTGGTCCCTCACGGTGTCTAAGGTCACGGCCACCTCAGGAAATATATCTCCCGAAGGTGACCCAGCTTTCGGAAGACTGTGTCAGTCTGGAGGTAGAGCCATCTCCTACCTAGCCCACCAGACGGCAAACCTGTGGGCCGACCTGGTACTTCGGCGTAGGGACACAGTCCTCACCCAAGTGACCAGGGCAGCTGGGTGTGAGGCAGCATTGGGTCTTCGCAATGGACTAGTGCGGAGTTCCTCCTCTCTCTTCCTAGAAGAGATGTTGGACGCTGAGGTGGAATGACGGCGCACTGATGACAGTGACCGTCTAGTCCACCAGGCAGTCTCGAAGGTGTCTGGGCAGCCTCGAACGACTGCGGCAAAGCCCAAGAGCTTGGTTAGCGCTTCCTCTGTGGCCAAGACGATTGCATCGTCGAAGCCCAAATGAAAGACTCTGCCTTCAACTTCCTCCAGGGGCGGTCGCAATCAGCCCTCCTCCCAGCCCTCCTTCCCACGAGGGGAAGCGGGGAAGAAGTCGAAGAGAGGCAGGAAACGCTAGGGACGGCGTTCCCCCCTCACCTGCTGCCAGAAGTGGTGGTGTGCCTGGCGAGCCATGTGGCAACATGGCAGCGCTACGGAGTGGAGACCTGGATAGTAGACGTCCTTCGGGAGGGGTATCTACTACCCTTCAAGTCTCGGCCACCCCTCACCTCCAACCCAGTCCACCTTCAGACCTACGTACCTGGAGCATCAAAGGACGTAGCCCCTCAGCAGGAAGTCCAAGCCATGCTGAGCAAGGGAGCTGTGGAGATCGTCAGGGATCGTTCACCAGGCTTCTGCAGCCGTGTTTTCCTGGTGGAGAAGTCTTCAGGGGGCTGGCGCCCAATGATAGATCTTTCTCCCCTGAACCGATTTGTTCGCCAGTCTTGGTTCACGATGGAGACGGCACGTTCTGTGCTCGACTCCATCAGGGAGAATGACTTCATGCTTTCGGTGGACTCGAAGGACACGTATTTCCAATTACCCGTCCATCAATCCTCCAGGAAGTACCTCCGCTTCATCCTCAACGGGACGGGGTACCAGTTCAGGGCACTTTGCTTCGGTCTCTCAACCGCCCCACAGGTGTTCACGAGAGTGTTCACTCTGGTGTCTGCTTGGGCCCACTCGGTAGGGATATGTCTTCTGAGGTATCTCGATGACTGGTTGGTCCTGGCGAGCTTCCGCTCGCAGTTGCTACAGGACAGGGATCGACTTCTGCCGCAATCTGGGGATCGTGGTGAACTTCGAGAAGTCCGATCTCGAGCTCAAGCAGAGGATGAAGTACCTGGGTATGCTGATCGACACGGTAGCAGGGCAAGTTTTTCCCGCAGACTCGGGGATCAACAGATTCAGGGAGGCAGCCTACCAGTTCCTGTCTCGGCAAGAACAGTCAGCTCAGCAGTGGCAAGTTGTGATCGGCTACCTGTCGTCGCTCGAGAAGTTAGTCCCTCGGGCGTCTTCACCTGCAGTCTTTCCAGTGGAGACTAAAGGAGAGTTGGTCAAAGGCAACAGACCCACCTTACTTTCCCGTGTCCCTCACGGAGGAGGTGAGGCAGGACCTAGCCTGGTGGCTGGACGTCAGGAACCTCTTAAGAGGGGTGCCTCTCCGCACTCCCCCCGCCCCGGAGATTTTGCTGTTTTCAGATGCGTCAACCGAGGAATGGGGCGCACACCTGGAGGAGTTGCTGGCTGCAGGAGTGTGGGATCATCACGATAAACACCTTCACATCAACGTCTTGGAGCTCAAGGCAGCATTCCTCGCTCTCCAAGAGTTCCAGGACCGCTTGGTGGGACACTCGGTGGTGTTGATGTGTGACAACACCACAGTAGTGGCATACGTCAACAAACAGGGGGGCCTAGTGTCCCTCCCGTTGAACCAGTTGACATTGCAGGTGCACGAGTGGGTCATGGCCCACTCGGTAGAGCTGTCAGCCCGCTACATTCCAGGCAAGAGGAATGTAGTAGCAGATAAGCTCAGCCGTCGGATCAGGTGATAGGGACCGAATGGTCCCTACACCCAGACGTGGCGGAAAGGCTCTTCAACCTGTGGGGGCATCCAGTAGTGGATCTGTTCGCCACCCGGCACAACAGAAAACTTCAGGTTTTCTTTTCAGCCGTGCCGGACCCATGGGCAGCTGCAGAGGACGCTCTTCAACACCCTTGGGACAACCTCTTTGCGTACGCCTTTCCCCCGTTCTGTCTGATTCCTGATTCGCAAGGTGATCAGCCGAGTGCTGGTCACCCCGAATCTCTGGATGATCCTGGTGGCTCCCAAATGGCCTCAGGCCATTTTGTACCTGGACCTGCTGGCTCTGCTTGCAGAAGCACCGAGAGAGATTCCCCCCTGGCACAACCTTCTCGTCCAGCCACACGTGGAACGGTACCACCAGTCATTCCAGTCCCTACATCTTCATGGCTGGCTGTTATCCACCATCTCTTGCGAGCGAGAGATGGCTGGGTACATCAGACAGTCATCTGCAGCTGTGTACCAGGGAAAGTGGGCCGTCTTCTGTGGTTTGTGTCGCAGACGGGGTCTAACTCCTCTCAGAGCCACTCTTCAGCAGGTAGCGGATTTCCTCGTGTTTCTTCGCCGAGACAAGCTCCTATCTGTCCCCACAGTCAAAGGATACAGAGCCGCTCTGGCCCTAGTCCTGAAACTGAGGGCAGTGGATATCTCGAATTTGTTCGAGATCTCCCTGCTTATGAGGAGCTTTGAGAGGTCTTGCCCACCCAGGGAACTCAGGCCCCCGTGGTGGGACGTGACTCTCGTACATAGGAGTCTGACTCGAAGTCCCTTCGAGCCACTCCGAGAGTCATCAGACAGGGATCTGACCCTCAAGACCCTCTTCTTGCTGGCCCTGGCATTGGCGAAGAGAGTAGGGGAACTGCATGGTCTTTCCTTCAATGTCAAGCATTCCAGGGGATGGAGATCTGTGACGCTCGATTTCGTCCCGAACTTCGTAGTGAAGACTCAGAATCCTTCGGTCTCTGACGACCGGTTTGAGTCTTTCACAATCCCCTCCCTAATGGACTTCACCGACAACGATGCGGATGAGATGCTGCTTTGTCCTGTGAGGGCGCTACGGCGCTATCTGAAGAGAACTCGGCACCTCAGGCCTGAGTGTCGACGCCTCTTCGTTAGCACCAGGGTGACCAAGAAAGAAGTATCCAAAACACTCTTTCTTTCTGGCTGCGTGAGGTGATCAGGAGGGCGTACGAAGCTGATGGTAGCGACGTCATCCATACCCTTCGTCCGAGAGCCCACGAAGTCAGAGGTATTGGTCCTTCCCTTGCGTTTCACAAGAACTTCTCAGTGGTGCAGGTCCCGAAGCAGGGGTCTGGTCCAACCAGACCACCTTCACCTCCTTCTACCTTCGGGATATAGCCCACAGGTCCTTGGACACTTTTTCCTTGGGACCCGTGGTGGCTGCTCAACACATTGTGTAGCTTACCCAGCACCCGAGCGGACAGAACAGCATCGTATTCTTGTGTGACTGCATGAATGGATGAGTGAATGAGAGTGTGACTGGCTTCTCTTCCCTATCTTTTTCTCCCCCTCTACCTGTGGGCAGAGGGACACGGTCGTCACTACGCTGGAACAGGAGGCGATGCAGGTAAGCTACTCGACCAAGCCCCATCCTATCTCTTTCATTAGGGATAGGAGCGATTATCCACCACTTCCCCCGACAAGGGGGGGAAGTGGAAGCCAACAAGAGACAAACCCATGACTTCATATTGCCTCTTGCAATAGGAACAAGTTCTTGCTTGCTAGTTTTAAGAGGTACGCTGGCCTCCCTCTTATTACTTGGGTCCAAAGATCTGACCATTGATCCTGCGGTACATACCCCGATCATTGGACAGAGGCTAGGATCCCTCCCTCTGCTCTTACGACCAGGGAGGGAACCAAGGTTGGATGAACACCAGTCTGTTCTTAAGACTCAGATTCCACCACCCACCAAGAAGTGAGTCTTCCTATTGTAAAGGACCGATGGTTTGTATTCATATCGGAACAAATAACAATTTGTCGAAAATTGTATTTTTCCTAACTATACAAACCTGAGGTCCTTTACACATAGTCCCACCTCATGCCACCCCTCACTCTGTTTTTTCCTGGGCCTAAAGCAAAGTGGATCTTCACCTCCCAGTCGCGCGGTGCGCTGACTGTCGGACTAGCAAGTTAACTACCGAACTCCCTTGTTCGAAGCTTACGACCGGTTCCAGCTGCCGCAAGTTACATTCCTATTGTAAAGGACTTTAGGTTTGTATAGTTAGGAAAAATACAATTTTTGACAAATTGTTTTATTAGCAAAATCAGTAATGGAACCAATATTTTCTTGCTCATTTTTAACTTATCGCCTAATGTTATACATAGTTGTATTCTCCTTGTTTTGCAGATTAATAATAAAAAATGAAATATAATATATTTTCAAAATTAATATTTATAAAGAATATATTTTGGGAAGAAAACATTCTTTTCAAAAAATGCATTTTAGTTTTGGAATGCTTTATGCTGTATTTTCTGAGATAATTTCACATTTTTTTCATGACAATATTACTCCTTAGCTATTCAAGAAACACCTATAAAATTGCAAAATATATACAGCAGTTATTAATTCGTTAAATCGGTGTATATGTGTGTGTGTATGTTAATGGACATATGCAAACTAACTTTTAAACCAATATTACTATTGTCACTGTCGCTATAATTATCTGTCTCTATATCAGTAGTTGATGGAAAAGAATAAGCATCATCATCAAAAGCCATTATCACCAAAATTTACAATATTAAAGATTCATATAAATGGCTGGTGAGACTGTTGACGTCACTGAAACAGAGCTAAGGGGAGGGGCTAAATTTACCGCGATATTTGAAAATAAAGCGTTGATCATATCGACCTCATCGTTTTGCAGCACGTAAAGCGTCGATATTAGTGAATCCCTGCACCTTGTGGGATAACGGTGTTACTTGGTAAAAAACCAAAATTCCCTTTGCGGTTTCTAAATTACAGGGAGATATCTCTCAACCCAATTCATTATTAACGAGGATAACACACCAATCCGGTTCGAAGTACCAAGAAGGGAGAGAAGCTGTGGCGAAAAAGATGGATTTATAGTGGACTGTATATACATAACGTTGTTACTTGGTCAAAAACCGCTAAAAGCCTTACGTAACAACACAAAACTCCCTTTGTGGTTTCTAAGTTACAGGGAGATATCTCTCAACCCAATTCATTATTAACGAGGATAACACACCAATCCGGTTCGAAGGACCAAGAAGGAAGAGGAGCTGTGGCAAAAAAGATGGACTTATAGTGGACTGTATATACTTAACGTTGTTACTTGGTTACTGTAAAAATATCAATAATTATAAAAAATAAACAGATATCAATACGAATCCCAAAGAAAATTCGATATTACTGGTAGTAAGTTACTAGACAAAGAGGTGGAAAACGGAGCTATTTGTAAGATTGCCAGGCAACATAAGAGTCAAAGAGAATATTAATCATGATTCTGTATTTCTCTATGCTAACTGAAATTAAGTTGTGATAAAATCTGATCCTATGTGCCCCTAACAAAAGTTTCATATTCAATTTTCTCGCGTGCATCCTCTGAGGTTAATTTTTAAAACTTTATTTATAGGCAGGCGATGCAACGAAAGAACCCACTATGTAACTAATTTCTATATAAACTTTGGGTTTTTCAAGAAAATGTGACATTTTCCCATAAATGTGATTTTACTTGAATTGTGATAGACTAATGTTGCAAGTAAATATTTCATATCCATAACTTGATAATTCTAAATGTCCGTTTACCCATGTCATAAGCTGAATTATTGACTCTAATTGTCTATGAGGTTCAGAAAAAAAATTAATTCATTTTGTTGTTATAGAAATTCTATTTGCTTATTTTGTTTATTCATTTTAAAATGATTGCGATTCTTAACTAATTGCATTGCACACACGGATAAGAATATGTCATGTCATCGTGACCCATGAACCACATGTGAAGTTCATGAGCTAAGCATTCCTCTCTCCAGTCAACCTGCTTTGCAAGCAGAGACGACACACACAGATGAAGCCTGTGTAAGCAGATTATTGAGGTTAAAAGGAACAAATGCTGATACGGCAATGATGACGTCGTCACTTGGCAGGAGATTGCTCTCAGCCAGCTAAGAGTTACGTGACTTGCTGTAATTAAATACGACTTTAGTATTTTCAAATGATATTTTTTTTTTGGTTTTAATTCTCCACCCATATGAGAAGAATGTCTGAAAAAAAAAACAGTACCAAAATTGAACAATATATTAGTTTCATGTTGGATATCTGCATGATTGTAAATAACTGTAATTATGTTAATTGAAATATTCCTTATTCAAACTAATGAAAAAAGGGTTTCCATACAAATTTTATATATACTATTTGCCCTGTATAAGATTATTCGCATAGATATACATTTTCACTTCTAGACTTCCTGACTTTAAAATCTTTTATTTTATTTTATTTTATTTATTTACTTATTTATTTATTTATTTATTTTTTTACTACGAATATAAATCACCGGGGCAGACAATATGTCAGTACGTTTTGATATGTGTTTGAACTTTTAGCTTATTTTTTCATTACTAAAGCGTTAAGTTAGAGTTCAAATCTTTACGCATATATATTTGGATATTTAATTAACCTATGGTTACGTTTTGCTTATTGATTTTGTTGTGATTCCTTTTTTATTATAGTTTGTAACCCTTCCGACTTCTTACGGAGTGTATTAAATTGACTCCACTTGTATCCATATTATTTTATTTTTTATATTTATTTATCTATTTATATTTTTTATTTATATATATATATATTATTTGATACAAATTAATGGTTGGCTTGAATATGTGGAAAAGTGTTCTAGCGGCGTACCGTATAAGGCTACTTGCGGTATCATTTCTACAGATACAAGATATAAATGATAAAGGTATTTAAAACCGCGAGAACCGCTATAATCCAGTTCGGATCCAATATCACGAGTTGTAACTCGTAAGACATTGACACTTCCTATTTAATTATCCGTTATTCTACCAAACCGATTGACTCTGGTGATAAATATATTATTGGTTTTCTTAATGGAAAGAAATTCACACGAGTTAAGGAGATTATTGATTTACACCACCCGAGTCAGATTATCATGTGTTGAATTCCATGTTTACTGATTTAGCACTCATAAATATTCCTAACGCACTCAATTGCGGTGTTTGTTTTTAGTGCTATTAATTCTATATAACGTGTCAAGGAACTATTAACACTAAGAAGTGTTTATTCCCTCTGTCAGACTCTTAATTCTGTTAATAATTCTACATATATTCTTTCAAGGATTGATTTGGCACAGGATAGGCCAATGACAGATCCCGCTATGACAGGTGTCTTAGTGGTGTCAGTGTCCCTTGTTTTCATGACACGTGTTACAATCATGGTTTTATATCTGTAAGCATTGTAGGCCAGTAAAACAGTGATTTGGCTTTCTGTGACATAGTAGGGAACCCTGGATGACGGAATGCAACCAGTTTAGGACGATTGGTATGAAAGAGATTATTACTACTACCTGGTCGTTAGTCACCTGCTGTGTTCTTCGGGTTTTCCTCGTCACGGACCTACATATAATACTACATTTGATTACATAATTTTGATACACATACTTTAAATATACTTTTGCTTTAGGGTTTCTGCTCGAAGTGTTTATTGTTTTTGCTTAGCCGCTGACCCTGTTTCCGTTCGAAGTGTTTATTATTTTGCTTATTGCTGCTGACTCTTGCTTTGTTCAGTTTGTAACAGTTCGGCGCTCCGACCCAGATATTCAATGCTCGCGATCTCTTGGGTTAAGGAATTTTCTTGTTTAGATACGGTTTTAACAATAGGCACGGATGTTTCTATATCTTTTAGTCTAATTAATGGTTCTTTGCAGTATGGTGCGGGATTGCGGGATAATGCGTCAGCTATGATAATTGCTTTCCCAGGTAGATATCTTATCTTGGCTCCAAAGACCTGAATGATCATTTGTCACCAAGTTCCTTTTGGACTGTGATTAAAGCCTTTGAAAAACTCGGTAAGTGACATGATCAGTAAGGATTTTAACAGGATAGCCGTAGATTATGAACTTAAAATGTACTAGTGAGTTAACGATACCTAGCCCTTCCTTGCCTATTACTGCATATTTACTTTCAGAGGGCTTTCATTTACGTGAATAAAAAGCTATAGGAAAGAACTGTTTATCATATTACTGAAGTAGTACCCCTCTTACCCCTTGGTCTGAGGCGTCTGTTGCAATAAAAAAAATTTCCTTATTTAAATCAGGGATTTTTAAGTTAGGTGAGCTGCCTTATTCCGTTTTTAAGATATCGAACGCCTGTTGATGCTTTTTAGACCATAATAAATCTACGCTCTTCTTCGTAAGATCTGTTAAAGGAGCTGTCATGATTGAAGAGTTACATATTTACATACAATTGTAATACCCACTACAGCGCAAAAGTGCTGTATCCACCTTTTACGTTAATAAGTACCGGAAGTTATGAATAGCCGACACCTTACCATGGACTACTTTAAGACCTTGACTAGACACATAAAACCTAGATAAACATGTTCCGTTTTTAAAAACTCACATTTAGATATTTTACTCTGAGATTATTTGTCTTTGTCTCTGTAGCACTAGCTCTAGTTTATGTGAATGTACTTCTAAGGTATAAGAAAAGATTACAAGACCAACCAATAGGCATGTAGGGTATCCCCTAAAAGTCTCCAAACACTATATTATAATTGGGGCGCAACGTAAGCCGGAGGCATACGTAAAAATTGATAATGTCCCCTGAGTGTGCTGAAAACGGTATATGAGGTACAATCACTTAGGTAATGGTATCAGGTAAAAGCCTTTAAGTAAGTCCAAGCTGGTGAAAAATAATTTATTCTGGCGTTTGAGGGAAAAATTATATGGGCTATTTGATTTCCTAATGACTCCTATTACTAACATTTTTCAACTTCGTCATTTATCTCTATTTTGAAATTTCATTGAGAGTTTTTACGAAGGTACGTATATAGCTTTATGTTTGTCCTTAGACCGTATTTTGTTTTCAATGACATCCGTTTTTCTCCCAGAGATCACTCGCTAGTGGAGAAACTTCCTGGTATTCAGATAAAAGATAAAAAATAAAAAATAAATTTTCTGCTGAATCACCTCTGCTTGAATGACTTTACGGATATTACTTTAGATAGATTATCAGAGAGATTCATCTACGACTGGTTGGGCGGGATTAAAAATTAGCAACAATAAAAAAAATGCGATATTTATATGTATAGGTTTTGTGGATTACTATATTAACTTGTTGCTGCGAGTCAACTGTGTCTAGGGCTTTGTTCGCGGAAATCGTTATATTTCAGAGTGTCGGGAAGGATTAAAATTTCATTTCCCAGCAAAGTCTTTTTACACGCACTAAGACATTTGAGGCTGCATGCTTCTCGAGATTTTGCGTGCAAACTGCGACTGCGGTTGTGGGAGAATTCTGTTGGGTCATTTGAACAATGTTACGATTTATGAGACAAATGTATAGTTCCTCTATATAAGTTATTATTTAACTGTCTCTTTTTTGTTCAAACTGATTTTAATATGTTTGAAGGTTTATAGGATTTTCCTTTGATAAACACGCCTTATTTTGCAGGATGTAAGATAATATTTTGTATACCCCTAGATGGATCTTACAATTACACTAGATACAGATCAATGTTTTTTTTTTTTATAAAAACTATATAGGTATCTGTAAGTGCTCGCTATCCGGACTTCTCATTAGGGAAGTTCGAACAACAGACGGTGAGTCCATAAATACAGGATATTACGTTTACTAAAGGAATAAAACAAGATATTCTAATTTTTACGGCGCGTACAGTCGGGCTTAATCCACCACTACTTATAATAACTTAGGTATTAAAAAAAACGATAACCTGCTCTGATTACTTGATACGGTCGTGTGATTCATAGAAAAATCCTTTTTAATTCAAAAAGGTATTGGCATAAAAATAAAAGGTATGGCATAATTGATCCAACATCACTTTTCCCCACTCTGCTAGAGTCGCTTATTGTGTGGAATTTGCTATGCTTTGAACACTTCGGCAGCTTTGACTGACCTTGACCGTCTGACTGGTGACACAGTAACCGAGTTTGCTTGTTTGATTCTGATAATTAGGGCTACTGTTTACCATCGGCAAAGTATTGTGTGTTTTTTGCATTCTGTTGTTGGTTACTTATAAGGCAACGAACGTATGAATGACGAACTATTAGGAATTGAGCGATTACTATTAAGTCAAGTTATCTCTACTGCATTCAATATTAACTGTTTGTACTTGCTGTTTACTTCATTCTTTGCTAAAATTTGAAATAGTGAGGGATCCTGGT
The DNA here is from genome assembly GCF_015104395.2 of Macrobrachium nipponense. Lineage (NCBI taxonomy): Eukaryota > Metazoa > Arthropoda > Malacostraca > Decapoda > Palaemonidae > Macrobrachium > Macrobrachium nipponense. Next base: position 5,238,317 of record NC_087207.1, read on the forward strand.
CAGTGCATTTAGCCTAATGAAAGTTTTTTATAGACATGTTATTCTTTGCAATCCAGTCGTATTTTTAAAGTTAAGTTGAGTCATTGAGGTTCGATATTTTATGCATATAACTAAAAAAACTCAAGGCTAAAACTGCGATCGGGACTTTGCAAAGGAGCCTTTATTGTCCTGACCCGAAATAGTGTTACCTCTAATTTATCTAGATTTGTACGGGTGTTCCACTTGTTTTTGTGTGTTTTCTTATCACTATGGTGCCTAACGACCCTATCCATGCATCTGTATAAATACAGACGTCCACTGCGTAAACGCATATTCACTGTTTAATATGATTTGTTACGTAAGGGATTTATAATCAACCAAAATGATAAAATTGACATAGTATATGATTATGATATTTCAGTAGAACTTCTGGAAACACACTCAAATATAAAAACTCGCAGTAGCGAAATCTCAATGATGTAGATAATTTCTGTAAAAAAGTAAGATTAAGAATGTCTCGTAACTTCAGCCACAGGAATAACGAAATTCGACCTGTAAAGGAAACACTCAAAGTTACTCCAAATGAATAAAAAATTGTACTTAGCTTGCTTTTGTGGGAAGTCACGGTGTTCCGATAACAACACAGGGCCTTGGTCCTCCTTCTCTATTTAGCGGATGACCTGGTTTTTTGGCTTGAGTTTCCCCCGTGCGCAATGTTTGGATGATTCGAGCCCTTGTAGATCCGATGCTGCAGACGCGTTTGGTTTGTTTCTTGAAGTGCCGGAAACGCTCACTAACGATGTTTTCTTGAATGATTCTAATGAGAGACGAAGCTTGCGTTGCTGTAGGAAAAAGGACACGTCGGTTTTGTTTCTTGAAGTTATTCACTAAACGATGATACTAAGTTGCTTGAAGAATCTGCTGCTTCCGTCGTCGTTGACTTCATAATTTATTATTCTGGTTTTACTTCGGAGAAGTTGTAGAGTTCTTCTGTGACGCTGCCACCACTTTTAGGCGCGTACAGTTGCTGCCACCACTTTTAGGGCTATTGCCTTGTATAATAAGGCGCCTTATGAGGTAATGTTAGACTTGCGATAATCTTACGCTAAGTCGGTTGGTATTCATGGGAGTGTCTTGGGGTTTGTAGATCACTTACGAAGTCGGTATTATCTTCTTTGGTTATAACGACGATGTGTTAAACTCATGATGATTCGGTGAGGAGGTGAGGATCTAGTCGAAACCACGAAGTACAAAAATACTTATATTCTCTGAATTTACATGGTGAAGATCAAGTAGGATTGTACAAGTCTTCTAATGATGATAGCTTGATCGCTTCTGCCAATGATGATGGCTAATTCTATTCTCTCTACATGATAAAGCTTAGGTAAAGAGGTACAGGTCTTCTAATGACGATAGCTAACTCTATTCTGTTCTACTGCCATCTCGGTTACCAGTCAGAAAGGAACAGACAGTAGCTCGAACATATGAACATACAATCAACTGACATAGTTACATACGAACATACAATCAGATGACATAGTTACTAATCACGTAGGCCGCTTGAGCTATAGGTCACAGTGTTTGTCTCAAGCAGGAAGCTTGGACTAAAGTTTATAAACAATTGAATGAACACAAGTGACGGCATGTTATCTTAGCCTACTTTTATTGTATACGTCATCTTTAGCGTCTCTAGTCTGATCACATTCCTGCAAGCAATCTGGTTGACCTCTTTAGTTTTAGTCTTTTATATATATGGACTAACATTCCATATTTTTATTATGTAAACACTTACATATATACTTAACGTTGTTACTTGGTCAAAAGCCGCTAAAAGCCTTATGTAACAACTCCACAAAACTCCCTTTGCAGTTTCTAAATTACGGAGAGATAGCTCTCAACTCAATTCATTATTAACGAGGATAATACACCAATATCATTAATGAATAGTACCACAATTAAGTACTTTCACTTACTGAGCAGTCCTTGTAGACATGAACTTAGATCATAAATCGCTATACGAGATACGACGAGAGGTACGCGCCTCTCTCTCTCTCTCTCTCTCAAGATGTTGCGAGTACTCACAGGTTGATTTTCAGACCTTAGAGGACAGCTGTGTTATCTTGTTTCCAAAAGTTATTTGCATAACCTTAAAGTATGAACACAATAAAAGTTTATCAGATCAATTTATATTCACCATCCATAAAACTAAAACACAGGAAAAATGAAATAAAATGGAAGGATATTGAAATGCATTTGATTAATATAAAGTTAAAATTAATTTAATAACTAAAGGTTAAACATATCGGAGAGTAATAACATATAAGTGACAAATGAAATTAATCACTCAAGGGGAATTATAAATCAATGGCACTCAAATGAAACAAATTACGACAAAATTCAAAGAATCAAGGCAATCACCTTTTCTAAATCCACACACACATCACTACACAACACTAGATGACAGGTCACCTCAAAAGTTGAGCCAAGAAGCTGTTCGTTCTGTCCTGCATTCGGGTTTTGCTGGGGAAAAGAGACAAGTTGTACAATTACCACGAATGTAGAGCTGGCTTTCAAGGTTTTCATGAACATAAAAAACTTTACAATAATTATCAAGATCGTTGTCAAAAATAAATTCCAAATATAGTAGTGTGCAACTTCAATATATTTATCAAATGTAGTGAATCAATTGGTGGTGTGTCAATACAATTATGGGTGATATGAAGCCCATACAGTGTACTATGCACATACGCACACACACCCCTAGAGGGGCACGCAAAGGAGCGATCAGAGGGGCGAACTACTACCCTTCCTTTCCCCTTCCGATCTCTTGACCTCTCCTAATGGCTTCTCTGGCGAGAGGCACAAACAAGACCCAATAACACCTTCAACTCTTATCATACTTGATATGCGAAATACACTCACCAAGAGCAATTTCATGTATATAAGGACAAATGAATTATTGTAACTAATACAGTAATTATACTTCGTTACTAAAACGGCTACTGACGTTTATGTCTAAAGACTTCGTCTTTGTGTAAAACCATCTTTTCGGTGCTAACCGCACCACAGATACTACGTATTAGAACATAGCTAAATCAGAAAAAATAATGTTAGGAATGTCATTCTCGAGTAGATGTGGTTCTTTCACCTTTATTATGTTATGCAATATAGACGTACATATTTTACAAAATATGTGGCCATGCAAATATATTTGGTTTTCACATGAATACAAATACAATAACATAGTTCCTGTCTGTCAAATACCTGACAGACGGCAATACACAGTGAAAATCAATCAATAATTTCTTATGAGACAGACACTAATAACTATAATAAAAGATAAATAGCACGGAAACAAGTGAATACACAAAAACATTAGAAAATAAAATCGTTGTGAGAGAAATTCCTCACAACTACTATTGTGTGTGTATATGTGTGAATACATATATAAATGCTGATATGTACTGTCGGCCAACGAAGAATTGGCGTAATTTCTTAATTCATTGTTCGTTATGGAAATATTGCCATATGCAGGTGCCAGATTACTTACTTAACAATACATAACATTTCCTTCCAAAGGTGCTATACTTGAAATAAATTACATTGGACTTGAGTAGACTTATTCAACGTATTAAAGATAATTATTTTGCAAAGTAAGGGAAGTATATACCGATGGGTCCACGATTTCTAATTTTATTCTCAATTCTAGCTTCGTGACAGCATTTTGAAGTTGGCTTTGCTGCCGCTCGAGTCTTGACTCAACGTATCGTACTGCCCTGTGGTGTTGTCATTTCGTCTCTTACAGCCGATAAATAATACATCAAGGCGTTAACATTCTTTGAAAACGATGTTTAATTAAACTAATTTTGTCCTTTGATCAATAAAATAATTTGCATGACATTTAGTGGGCCTAAATTGGACTTCTGATTTTCACACATGATCACCCTAGGTCTATTTTAAGCAGTATACTCTCTCGGATACGTAATATGAATAAATATTTAAATCGATAATATATATATTAATCTGCTTTATTTGATTAATCCCGTTATTCTTGTTTTATTAGCCATGTTCGCCATTCTTCTTATCCTTTTCAGAATTGCTTAACATAATTTACCCAGACCTAGCTATTCAAAGTCAAAAAGCAATCATAAAAAAATCAAACTAATATAATTCAGTCTTTTATTTTTTATCGAATTCCTTGCATATCATCCTGTTTCATTTGGACACGTTGGAAAGCTGTGGGAGTCAAAACTGACGAATACATTAAGAAATACTTACTTTCATTAAAGCTTTCTTAGGTTGATCTTTCTGTAGCTATTCGTTTCTTCTAAATAGAAATGAATTAAAATTAGTTTCACATGTATACCTAGACCTACTACCGTAAGCATATTATAAGTAGCTGAAAGGATAAGAAATATGAAAGGTGATGTTCTCGTTTAAGTCTATTTCATGTTTTTTTCTTTTTTCAAGAAAAACCTACTGCTTTAATCAAGGGTTGCTCTTTGACGGCTACAGGGTGTAACACGACGTATACACATATTTTGGGGAATGAGAGATAAAGTTTCTTTTAACAAAATATTTTATAAACATGCATTTTAAGGCGTCCGTTGTTGGTGCAGGGAATTTTAAAATAACCTTTATCATTAGTGATGCTTTCACACGATGGAGTTCGTAGCGAGAAGTTGGATCGAGTCGCCTGAGATGTAGAAGAGAGCGGAGGTGGTGTATAGGAGTGATGGAGGGATTAGGCCGATGTTAGTAAAGTATCTCCCAATAAAATGTATTCTTTAGATTTTGAAGAAAAAAATGCATGCATTATTGAACTGTTTCCCTCCCTATCCGTGGTATTCACTGGCCACCGATAAAAAACAAAACAAAAAGAGTAAGCCCAACTGAATCTCTCATCCATCAAAGATAAGTTTGCTTATTCATTAGACACCTATCAAAGATTTCAAGTGTAGATTTAAAAATCTCTTTCTCTCCATCTAAAGTATTCATCAGGCACCAGTCATATGCGTAATGCTAGTCATGATTCCTGGTTCAGCAATATCGTGACGAGGCACTAGAATTCAAAATTCACAAATGAATGTTGGTCAGCAACATTTACACTACTGTATTGTCTTGCTCTCTTGTGGTGCTTCGAGGTGTTCCATTTGCCGTTCTTTAAACAATTTGATTCATCTATGTATGATTCTCTCCGGATAATTAAGCTTTCTTGATATCTCTCCAACAGGAACTTGCACCGAATGAAGTGCAATAATTGTCTCTCGCTCAACGAGGGATGTTTCTTAGACCGATAAATGACATGATTCCACTGGTTCCATGCAACGTAAAAGCACCATACAAAAAAAAAAAAAAAAAAAAAATGACACATTGACATTAGATTCCCGTGCACATAACATCAAAAGCAATAGAGTGAGGTCGCATGGTTCACAATGTTAGGTTATCTTTTTTTTTTTTTTTTTTTGATAGCATTTTGTGAGATTCCAATGTGTTCTGTAAAATTTAACAAATGGAATAGTTCAACTACCTTCAACTTTATCAGTGGTTGTGATATAACGTTTTTTATCTCTTCGTTTCGTTCACGTCAATTTTGCTAATTGGAAAATAGTTTTACGCAATAAAATAAAATAATGTTCTAAAGATATCAGTGACTGTTTTTAACGTCATTACATATGTTTTCTTCCATCTTTGAAAAAAATAGATAAATAAGGCATGAATCGTGCGTCAGGCAGGTGAACGAAAAATTATGAAACTCTGCCACTAGTTTTTTGGCCAACAGTACAATATGTGCACATGATATATATAGTTCTATATATATATATATATATATATATATATATATATATATATATATATATATATATATAGATATATATATACATATGATAATCCCAAGTGGGGCCCACCCACCCTCAAATGAAAGATTTCTAGATCCGCCACTACCTAGAACCACAGTAGACTTGAACCCAAGGTTTCAAGTGCAAACAATTCTACTCTGACGGGAGTCCTGCTCTCTCTCAGTCTCACGGTTTCACCCATCTCTCTCAGTCCTATACCCATACAGGCTGTTGATGCTCTCGTGGTCCTCTGTGAAAGTTGCCAAGTGTGCCCGACAGACTGACTTCCTCGTAGATGGCCTCTTCTGTCACGTTTCCTTCGGGTTCTGGAACAGAAGGAACGATTTCATTTCGGCGACTCACTGTTTGCTTCGTACTTGAAATGTTTGACTGAAATGTGCAGCCTATAGTACCATGGTCTAAGAATGCATGGCCTATACTGGGCTGTATATAACGGTACATGATCCTAAAGTTATTGGTAACAAGACATAGCTTACTACTATGTATTGTCGGTTTTAGTTCATAAGGGTTTTATGCTGGCATGCGTTAGTTATAACTTCATATTCAATGTTATGATAGAAATGTGTAGCCTATAGTACCATGGTTAAGATAGCATGACCTATAATGGACTGTGTAAAAGTACATGGTCCTAAAGTTATCGGTAACAAGACATAACTTAATAACAGCTGCTACTATTATGTATTGTCAGTTTCAGTTCATATGGGTTGTATGCTAGCATGCTTTAGTTATAGGTTCAAATGTTACGATGGAAATGTGTAGCCTATAGTACCTTGGTCTAAGAAAGCATGGCCTATCTAGGATGTGTAACGGTATACATGATCCTAAAGTTATTGGTAACAAGACATAATTTAGTAACAGCTGTTACTATAATGTATCGTCGACTTCAGTTCATATGGGTTTTATAGGTTCAAATGTTACGATGGACGGATGGAGTCCAACGAGTTTGCATAGCACCTTTCACTGATTCCCTCGCGCCTATGCGTGTCTGAACCCTTCCATTCTCTATGCGCTTTCCAGTGCGACGAAGGCATGAAAGAATGGATTTTTTTTTTTTCCTTTTCGCATATACGTCCTATTTAGGTACAAATCAAAATTCATTCAGAAATAAATCCACTGTCTCATATATTCCGAAAAAACTCATGGAAACGATTACAGCCTACTTATCAAAATAGCAAAACCGTCTGCCCCTTTGCTTTGGCCGAAATATTGCAGGTGCTTCTCGTCCACAGTATTGTTCCTGTATGATCGATAAGCAACATCAGTTTAAAATGGTGATATTTTTATTTCTATTGCTCTTGCATTCATCGCCCCATTCATCAGATGAAGGCAAAGAGAGCCGTTAATCCAGAAATCAAACGGAATGTGCTTATTCAGTGCAATATGCTAGCGTGTTTGATTCAAAGGTTCAGCCAGATCCTGCGTGGAGGCCTCTTAAGATTTTTCACAGTTTCTGAGGATATATAAAGTGCAAATCAATTTTTCATAATGGGAATGTGGTCATTGGCTCTTCTGGTTGTCTTTGTACAAGTCACAGAGTTAGTGACTTGGATGATATTTTTTATCATCCCCCGTATAGGCATTACTTCGGTTCCTTGCAGCGTGTCTTCGGCGCCTAGCTGCAACCATTTTCGTTCCTTTTACCGTACCTCCTTCCATATTCTCTTTCTTCCATCTTACTTCCCCCACCCCCAACTCCTAACAATTGATTCATAGTGCAACTGGGAGATTTTCCTCCTGTTACACCTTTCCAACCCTTTACTGTCAATATCCCTTTCAGCGCTAAATAACCTCTCAGGCTCCAGTGCTTGGGCTTTGCCATATATTCTGTATTCAATTCAATCCAATATTTCTGATCATTTAATTTCAAAGACTTGGGAGCACAAAAGAGGAGATTTGCGTATCTTTCTATCATTACTAATGGAAGAAGCAGTTCGCTTGGAAAGTGACTGCTGAAAACGCGTTGATGGTAACAGTGATTTACCTTGAGGCATCGTCTTCTTCTTCCCTCGCATGAGTAGTACCACAACAAGAGTAACCAGCCCTATGACAGCCACGCCCAGCAACCCGCAGACGATTATCAAAACCAACGTTGTCGAGCTCATGGACGAAGCTCCTCGGCAGTCGGGTGCGTTAAGAACTGACCCAGAGAAGTCTGCAATTGAATATTTGTTTGATTAGTTCAGCCCGGATCATTATGATCAAAAGGAAATCACATGGCGGGAAGATAGGTGGGTGTTATTCAAGTCAGATTTGAAGCAATAGAAGTTCATATATATATATATTGATATATATAATATAATATATATAGATAGATATATATATATATATATATATATATAGATATATATGTTACGACCCTTGTTGGCCGTGGTGCAGGTTTGTATGCACTAAAGGATGTATACTCAGTGTTGTTACAGAGTATCCAGCAAAAGATGGTCAATGGAGACGAAAACACTCAGGAAAACTCAACAATATTTATTAACAAACAAAAATCATCAAAGTCAACCTTGTGACTGCCAAGGACAAATTCTAGTCCTTAAATAATCCCTTGGGATTCCTAGCTACTAAAACTAAGCCCTAAACAGAGATAATAGAGAAACACATGAATGCAAATACAACAAAATATGCAATATGACTGGGCCAGATCAAAATTATAAAATAACCAATACCTATAACTAAATAGGATAGGAAGGAAGGCGAAGAGTAACAGGGAGAAAACACTTAATCTCCTACCTATGTTGATAATCTAAACTTATAATATAAACAAATATAAAAGCCACGAGGCTGTTAACATCATAAGAATAATTATAACCAAACAATCAAAAGGGGCAACAAATTCCAACTGTCAACAGTTCATTATAAGATATTAACTATATATATACAAATAAATAATAAAATATCTCCTCACACTCAGAAGGGGAGTCCGTGATCCAGGACTAATAACAAAAGGTCTTGCCTTACAGTAGGCCGTGATCCAAATAATTTCAGAACTCTGCTAACAGGGGAGTACAGAAGCACCAGGAAGGAGGAGTCGAGAGGTCCTGCACGACCATACAAAAAGGAACGCTTACCTGGGATCTGTCTCCCTACTTGACTTCTGACGGGCATCAAGGCCCCCACAGCTGCAATAAGTTCCAAGGCGTCCTGGAAAAGCAAATGCTTCTAACACCTCAGGAAAAATCTTCCACTGAGGTGGCAGCGAGATAAGTCCGCAGGTGGCACAAATCACCTGCAATACAAGCAGGACGCAACACCGCAAGTGGCCAGAAGCGTACCTGCGAAGGACAGCACTCAAAGTACAGCGTACACACACCGCAGGTGGCCAGATGTGTACCTGCGAAGGACGGCTCACAATACTTCCAAAAGCGTGGATAAAATATAGTAAGTGCGGCAGCTGCAGAGCAAAAAAGGGACAGCCTCTGTAGAAAGCCCGAACTGTCTGTCCAAACACTCGCTCTGTCTCTTCTCACCTCCCTCACCGAGGAGTCCAGTCACGTACCCAAACGTAAACAAAAAAGATACGAGTGTTAAAGGGTAATTCAAAAACTTTAACGAGCGGGGAGGAGGCGCAAAATCACCACAATACAAATTTCCTTAAAAATAAATACTTAAATACTAAATGCCTTAATATTAAATGTTAACAAAATCACAAGGTTGACTAAAAACTGAAAAATTACGTAAACATCTGATATATATATATATATATATATATATATATATATATATATATATAATTTGTTTTGTTAGCTTAAAACTAATTTTGTTGTTATGTAGTTTAAGCAGAAATCTCCCTTTTCTCCCTGATTTTTTTTTTTTCTGGAAACGCTTTATTTTACCATTTCTATCGATAAAGTATTGCGAATGTATAGATTTATTAAACAATATAATCAGTAAGTGCCGTAAGAGCAGGAATTCATGAAAGAATACATAAAGAGCGTAAGAATAAACTTACAGCAGCTGTGATAGTTGTTGCATTGTGTCCAGTAGACTGTTTTGGTGCTGTTGATTTTGATGTTTCGGGGTTGCCCATCTCCACTTATACGATAAGTGGTGTTTGGATAGATGAGCACTGTCTTGATGAAAAATATTGAAATAATATCACACTATATATAAAAAAATGCCCATACAGTTCAGTGGTTCTTAACCATTTTGTTACCACGCCCCCTCGAAGATTTGGTCCTTCCCTCCACGTGGATGGCCCCCGCACCCCCTTGCATTTATGAGTTAAATTCTCTTCCAGACTTACAGGAAAATGAAAAAGAAAGACTGAAAGAGGAATGTTTTTGGGGGAGGTGGGGGCAGTGTGATGACTTGGTAAGATACTTGTCGCTGCTTCTTTGCGACTCTTGGTAAGAGAGTAAGGAATACAATTACAGATTTTTTATTATTTTTCCCTAGGACTCGCACACCTACCCCGCTGGAAATTGCTGTAGTCCCCCAAGGTGGGCGTGCCCCCCAGGTCAAGAACCACTAGTATAGTCATACATAAGGACCTGTATTCATTTGTGTACAGCATCTGGGAACCGGTCTGATCAGGATTTTAGGCAGGACAAAAATTAAGAATGAAATTGATGGCGTACAGCTCTGCTTCGTAAGGTAAAGACTGGAAACATTCTTATTCTTATCTTTTTCATCTCCAAAAACACTCGATATTTAAAAACTAGGCGTCACAGTCTAGAGAGGATTGATTGGTGCTGAAGGAAAACAATCTGGTGAAAATAATATAATTATTGTTAGTTTTTTAGAGAAGAAATTTTTGAAAACAAGCAACCGAGCCAGTTTTATGTCGAATCGAACTTACGTGAGTGGATCGAATACCCTCTTGATACTTACTGATGTTGTGTACGCTTTAGTTGTTATCCAGATCTTCATTAAATGCCATATTTTTGCTTCGAATGACTGGTGGGATTTTGTGGCGGATATTTCTTTTCCCCCTTCCAACTCGAATCCTTCAACTTCGAAGGTGAAGGAGGCATCTTCTTCGTCGGCCAAATATCCTAGAAAAGTTGAACTCTTTGTTGGTAGATCGAAGGTTACGGTTTCATTTTCATTCGACATCTTGATTTGGTCAACTGGAAGAAGCAAAGTTAGGTGGTCAGAGGGATAGGCTAAAGAAATGTTTTTATTTTTTTTATTATTTTTAATACTATCGTGAACATTATAAAAATGATACGCACACAATTCATTACTTTTTATGTGGCGTTTATATATTATGTACGTATATATTATTAAGTATATATATATATCTATATATATTATCATATATATATACTATATATATATATAATATATATAAATATATATATAATATATATATATATATGTGTGTGTGTGTGTGTGTGTGTGTGTGTGTGTGTGTGTGTGTGTGCATCGTAGTCAACCAATCCTTCTATAGTTAACTGAACACACGCACACACACACACACACACAATAAAAATGATTGACAAGTTTATTAGCAAGGTGTCAGAATTTTCCGTTGCTTTCAGTAGGAAATGAGACCAGAATATTAGATTTCTTCTCAGCATGAGAACAAAAAGGTACTCTCTCTCTCTCTCTCTCTCTCTCTCTCTCTCTCTCTCTCTCTCGCTGTCGATGGGAGAAAGGACAGACTGAGAAAGTGTAGTGGCAGAGGAGACAATAACCCCAAAAACAGCCCAGTAGGTACGTCGTTTCATAGTGTTTTAGGCGCCTCCGTGGCGTGGTCAATATGGTGTTGGCGTGCCACCTCGGTGTCCGCGAGTTCGATTCTCGGTCATTCCATTGGGGAATGAGAGATGTGTATTTCTGGTGATAGAAGTTCACTTTCGACGTGGTTCGGAAGTCACGGAAAGCCGTTGGTCTTGTTGCTGAATAACCACTGGTTCCATGCATCGTAAAAACACCAAACAAACACTCACAGCGTTTTAAAACTTGCAATAAAAAGCTACGATAGGAAAGAAGTCTTAAATAAACGCTGAGAATAAATTTTGGCAAAGTGTGTTTAGATAGTACCTATTAGGGAACTTCGAGTCGCTTGGAAAATAATATGCTTAATGCTGCCTGGTTTTATGAAAGCTTTGCTTGTGTTTCATTCAAAAACAACATATTTACTCTTTATGTCTCCGTCTCTGACCTTACCATATACCAATCAACCATGGGTATCTCGTCATCCAGGAAAATTATGTTCTGAGTTGGAGCTATCAGCTTTCTTTTTCAAGTAAGGTTTAATTTTATGTTACCAGTTTGTTCTTTGTCAAATCAAGGTTCTCTCAATAAATCCAGTCTGTTAAACAGGACTATTTCACCTTTTCCAGGTAAAATGTCCGTCTCAAATGACTACGTAGATACCAAGGTCTAAGGAATTAATTAGATACTTGCCTGACCGAGCAGATGCAGAGATCACAAGTGTCAAAAGAAGCCGCAGTAGTTTCGTCATGGTTCCGTTTTCAATCTTCTTCAAAAAGAAATTATTCAGATAGTAAAGTAAAATTCACTAACTAAACGTCTGGGTGAATTTCTAGACTGATTGAGACGCTGAGCAAGTTTTCACTGAATGGTGCGTCATTTTTTTCCTTAACACTACTGAGCGCCAGGTCAAGACAGGAAATCTTGCCTCCGCTGGTGTCGCTGTGATATGCAGTACCAAACCGTTGACTGGCTACTTACAATTTCCTTTAGGACGCACTAGTACGTTCTCCGTTGTTGTTGGTAAACCTTAGTTTAGAAACGCTCTTCATATTTCAAAAAAGGATTTCCTCTTATGATGACGACACGATCTTTGCGTCACTTGCAGATAGTGTTTTTGTGTAATCACTCGTTCTGATTTATGCAGTTCATTCCATTTGGTCTGTCTGTGTATTCTATTGCTATTACAAACGTCGTACTTATCATTAGTTTTACTCTTTATACGCTTCTCTGCCATGCGGTGAATCCTTAGACAGAGATCGTACTAATAACAAAGGAACAATTCTTCGCGATATCCATTCACCGTTTTCTTGTTTCCAAGTTTGCAGTTTCTATTCTGCTGCATGACTCAAATTACTTAGTAGTTACTTTTTCGTCAGTTGGTTTGATGGTCCACCTCTCTCTCTCTCTCTCTCTCTCTCTCTCTCAAATAATTCTTTTTTTCTTCTTTCGGCCTGCAACAGAAAAAGTTAAGCAAATGCTGTTTTCAGTAGCCTCGTGTCTTGTTCAGAATTTCTTAAATGTCAGGTACCATGATGTTAGGCATTGAAAGATATTTACCAGAGCCTCTATATATATATATATATATATATTATATATATATATATATATATATATATATATATATGTGTGTGTGTGTGTGTGTGTGTGTGTGTGTGTGTATGTATGTATATATATATATATATATATATATATATATATATATATATATATATATATATATATATATATATATTTTTTTTTTTTTTACGAAGTGCCAAGTATCTGGTTAGTACACTTACCATTCATTAATTCATTAATTGTTACCTCACAACAGCCAGACACCTGAACCCTCATCACAGGTACTAAACGACTGAATACTCTAAAGGCAACAGTGATCCCTTAAACAACTTACCAGTATTGCAGAAAATCAGGCTAAAGTTCATCAAAAGCAGGTGTGAGTGTGTAATCGTTGTTAAGTGAAGTAAATTTAAATTAAAGGGCATCACTCCATCAACAACTTTTAAAAGTCTAAGTATTTCCCTGATTTTCAGAAAGCTAAGTACTTCCCTGGTTCTAACTCACTTCAAGTAAATTGAAGGAAAACAGATCAATTACCACTCTATGTTTCTACCTAACAAATATAATTATATACTGGTGTGAAAATAAACTCTTATAAACATTTTAAATACAAAAATTTATAATTAAACTCAAAATTTACACGTGAAATTCACAATATCAGGGAAAATTGCTGTTACTTGAAAACAAAGCAAAGTTTAATTAATTCTTGAATCAATTAAGTAAAATTAAATCAAAATTAATTTGTCACAAAATTCAAGAAAATTAAGTCAATCAAAATTCAAAAGTGTTAGGCAATACTTGAAATTTGGAAATTAATTCACAAGTGCTAAACAACAATAAAACTTGAAAAGAATTCTAGGTAAATGCAAATTAATTCACAAGTGTTAAATTCAATTAAATGTGCAACGATTAAGTATGAAAATAACTAAGTTAATTAAATTGTGAATGTAAATGAAAACACAAAAAAATGTGGAAAATACTAAAATTGTAAAAAGTATTAATCACACAGAATATAAAATAAAAACACGGTTCAATATGAAAATGGATAAATGCACCTCAAATGAAGCAAACAGAAAAATTTGCAAAGTGTAAAAATGAAAATTGTTCTTAAACCACTGTAAACATTAGTTTAAATTTTTACCAAACCACTGTAACTATTAGTTATTAGTTGCAATTAATAAAAATATAACACACTCTACCTTTACCAATTTTCTTTCTGCTGCAGCTTGTTAAAAAATTCACCACAATTCACAATATTTCTCAAATGAAAATAAAAGGCTTTGTTACACACTTGTACAATGTCTGTTCAGATTCCACAAAAAGCACTAAATAACACTAAATAACTCTAAGAAATATCAAATCTGAAATCTACAAGTTACGAGTGACCAATTTACGTTACGTTAATATCAGTTATGGTGAGATCTGAACACCAGGAATCTAAAGTCTATAATGAAACGCTCTCGCTCTCCTCCTTGTACGGGCAATTCAAAAGATTGACGGACTCAAAACGTTTTGTGCATGCAAAAGATGATGCAATCCTTTCTAGAACCTTCTAAATATGACGGAACTTTACTGAAAAATCGTGAAATCTACTCATGGTTTCGGCAAAGACGTATGCGTATGAAACGAGTATACAGTCATGTACGTACTAGCTCAACAAAGACACGTACCCGATCGAGACAGAAATCCCTTATCAAACGTGATGACAGGTTAGGAAAGCAAACGGAGCTCACGAGTTCCTTTAATCAAACGTGTTGACAGGTTTTGAAAAACAACTCTAGCTTCGAACGGACAAAGATAATCTCTCTGTCTTTCTTTACATTCTACGTTACATACTCTTTTACACTATGTTATGCGAAATCTGAACACACATTTTAAGACATCCTATCACTCTAACTAGCTAAGGAATCTGAAAAATGTTGCAAAACTCTATACATAACATTTCATACAGCCTAAGAGGGGATATATGCGTTTTGAAAGTAGTAATATATATATATAGATATATATATATATATATATATATATATATATATATATATATATATATACATACATATACAGGAAGGTTTGGGCATCTGGAACGCCGTAGATTCAATATAAACAGGATAGAGAAAAGCCAGCGTAGCATCATATGTTTATTGTCCAAATTTTCGAGACTTTGGATCTCTCATCAGGGCTGTAAAATATACAAAAATATACAAATTTAAATAAGACTCAGTATTAATATCAATAAAAATGGAACAATATAAAAGTTAAATATAATTATTTAAAAAATGAACTCAAATAAAATTGAAAAAAAGAATTAAAAAGTGAAGAATGCTTAAGTTAGTACCTATCCCTGCTTCTCGAGACCTCTTTGATAAGCGATATGTTGATGACACTATTTCTCTATTTAGGTCCCGAGAAGCAGCCGAAGTTTTCTTGGAATATATTAATGGCCTACATCTTAATATACATTTCTCAATTGAGCATGAACAAGACAACCAACTTGCCTTTTTAGATGTTTTAATTACTAGGACAGAACATGGTTTTAATACGAGTGTCTTTAGAAAAACGACGTTCACAGGTCAAGGTACTAACTTCTATAGCAGTTGTTCCCTAACATTTAAATTAAATAGTATTTCCA
Organism: Macrobrachium nipponense; assembly: GCF_015104395.2. Taxonomy (NCBI): domain Eukaryota; kingdom Metazoa; phylum Arthropoda; class Malacostraca; order Decapoda; family Palaemonidae; genus Macrobrachium; species Macrobrachium nipponense. The sequence continues at coordinate 5,254,007 of NC_087207.1, forward strand.
CGCTATTACACCGTGCTTATACGTCATCTTCCAGCTGTCAGAACTTCCATAGCGAAATCCAATTTTTACTCCACTCTTTTAAAAAACAATTCGTATCCTCCAGCCTTATTCTTTAAATATATTAATAACTTTTTAAATGATAAATTTCAGCCACGTCAACTTGTACCGGACGTGCCTAAATTATTAATGTATGCCTCTATACCTTTCATTCAGTCTAACGCATTTAAAGTGCAAATACAAAAAGTCATTCAGAAAACCTTTCCGGCTGTGAATCTTAAGTTAATAGCTAAAAATCCTAAAACTATGGGTTCTTTGTTCTCCCACAAAGATAAACTTCCGGCTTTGATGAGATCTTTGGTGGTATATTGCTTTACTTGCCCGAAATTTAAACTCGGGAAATACGTGGGAGCCACCAAAAGATTGCTCAAAATCAGAATCCATTCTCATCTCGGAGTCAGTCACCGTGCGGCATGTACTTTGAAAACAAACATACGAGAACATTGTAATAAATGTAAAACATCATTTCCATATAAGGATTTCCGCATTGTCACCCAAGCGCCTAATGACTATTCTCTCTCTGTTTTTGAGTCGTTGACAATTAAACAGCTTGTGCCCCATTAAATGGTCAGACCTCTTCCACAGTTTTATTTATAGTATAGCTGACGTCCTCCTTTCCAAACCAGAGAACGTCACTCAGTTTTTTAGCTCCAAAGAGATAGGTACAAACTTAAGCATTCTTCACTTTTTAATTTTTTTTCAATTTTATTTTAGTTTATTTTTTAAATTATTATATTTAACTTTTATGTCGTTCCATTTTTATTGATATTAATACTGAGTCTTTTCTAATTTGTATAATTTGTATATTCTATAGCACTGATGATGAGACCCAAAGACTCGAAAATTTGGACAATAAATATATGATGCTACGCTGGCTTTTCTCCATTCTGTATATATATATATATATATATATATATATATATATATATATATATATATATATATTGGCTTGGTACGTACTACTCTGCTCTCGAAATTAGTCATCCTATGAAGCGGTAACTTCATCGTATCCCTCGATATCCACAAACTGCCTTATATCCTATGTGATGTCAGATTTTTTTTTTTTTCAATTTGTGGGAAGCGTGCGCGCACGCTTGTTGCTCAGTTTTTTTGAGTGAGTCATGACGAGACATTCCTGTAGATCGTTTTCAAATTAATTGAGAATTTCCTTTTGAACCATGTTATAGTTGGATAGCCATTCTTGCTCTGAAACTAGCAAACTTCTCATTCCTTAGAAAGGAAGCTATACGTTTATTGGAGGAAACGAAAAGGTCGCAAAAGAAAGAGAATAGCACTGCATTCAAAATTTTAACGTACATGCGTATATTATACAAAGGATAAACTAATGATTTAGTTTGATCTCAATTTACTTTTTGGAAAACTTAATTTCTCTTTCACTTCATGGGGCTGCCGAAAGTTGATGTTTATTGAAGTGACGCCAGTTCTGGTATAACTCATTCAGTCACTCAACAGAGATGAAATTACTCTGCAAAGGGTAGAAAGAACTCAGGAGCATATCCAGTACAGACAGCGACAATGAATAGCATACTCACTTCAACAGGATTCAACTGTCACTAGCAAGTCAATAGCGGGTGTTGAAATAAGAAACAAGTAACAAATCGAGTTTTTTTGTACAGCGCATAATGCAGTATGAAACTCTCAGCCACGCCTCATGGAACTCTCAGCCGCGGCCCATAGAGGGATGCAATTTGGTATGTTTGATGATTGGGGGGTATATGATCAAATACCAATTTGCAGTCCTCTAGCCTCAGAAGTTTTTAAGACCTGAGGGCGGACGGATAGACAAATAGCTATAGATCTCAATAGTTTCCTTTTACAGAAATTAAGCTACAAAAGGGAGAGTTTGAGTAAGTGTTGACATCTCCCTAAAACGATGTTCAACCCTTTGCAGTCAAAAGATGTCATAGTACTACGCCTTCACTTTCCCAAGCCTTTTAATTTCACCACTGACTTCCGCGGGACAAGAATGCGGGGCCCCGAAGTCAAACTTTGGTCTCTGGGTCCTGCAAGTAAACCCAGAGAATCCCACTCTGTAGGTACAGCAAAATGAAAAAAAAAAAAAAAAAAAAAAAAAAAAAAAAGAAAAAGAAGCCTTCCAATATAAAAATTCTAATTGTCTTCGAATGATCATATTGCTCAACGTATCAATAAATAGTCATGAGATTATCTTTAAGCGAATAGTGCATTTTGTGATTTTTATTAATTCCGATTCGTTTCGTGCGAAGAACTAACCTACAGCGAATGTTGACGATGAAGACCTTTGCTGTAGTGACGTCATATCGGTCAGGAAATGTGAAGACCGGATGACGTCTTTAATTGCTATTCTTCCGCTCGTTGTGTTAATCTGGTCTAAATTTCTCCTCCTTTTGCTGCCTTTGTTGTTCTTATTGTTCTCATTGGCAGGAATCCAGTGCTCATGAATCGTCATCAACATTGATTCGTGAGAGTAGGCATAAGTAGAAAGTTGAAGAAGGAAGATACATTTTTTTTTCGGGGCTGTGTGAGAACTCCGTGAAAATTTTCGGATCTTTCCTAGATATCTAGGACTAATATTTCTTAGGGGGTTATTAATAACATCTTTAAGATGTTTACAGTCTTTTGTTTATGTTTTCACGGTCATCCCCAAATGGGCTTGTTAGTACTATACGCGTAGCAAAGGTTAAAACCCGTGGGTCTCACTATCTAGGAAAGGTCTAAATTTTTATTTATTTAAAATATACTGTCTGTCCTCAATTTTTGGCGCATTTTCTCTGAATCAATTTTTTGGAGCGTTTTCTCTGAAGATAAGGAAATCGCCCAGTTCATGATATCATCTGAATTAGTATACTCTAACCATCGTGCAATGAAGGTAATAATGATCTGGGAAAACAGTAAGCGGAACATAAAGAAAAGTGAAAGATGTAATAAATATAAAAAAAAGTTGAAAAGGCACAAAGACTTAACAAACTTTAGTGCAAACAGTATTGCTAATAATTTTTTAGGGTATACCATTACACTATTTTCATTTTATGTTTCTTGTGAACTGAAAATGTAATATTTCAGTTGTATCAATTGAGTATATATATATATATATATATATATATATATAGATATATATATATATATAGTATACTATAAATTATTTGATTGATCACCCACCTCACCATGGCCACGTGAATGTAAAGGAAAGAAGAAGAATATGCAATAATATTATGACTGAAGGAGTTATTGATAATTTACTAATTAAATACCGTAAAAATAAAAAGATAACAGCATCTGAAGTGATCAACAAAATTCAATAACAAAAATTACTTTCTCCACGCAGAACTAAAGGTCAATTAAATAAACCGTTACAGAGGTAAAGCATTGTAAATACTACTAAAAACATCACCGACGACAACAACGAAATTTTGAAAGTCGATTACGAAGTAAAGTTCCCTGATTGTTTACTGTCTCTCAAGCATTGACAAATTAGGAATTATGGCATTCCGTGTACTCAGCTGGAATATCAATGGCTTGCGTTCATTTAAGACTGATATGAAGGAGTTTCTTACGAATCTGGGTGCCGACGTCATATGTTTCCAGGAAACCAAAGTAACAAGTGTGTCAAGTTCTACTACTATACCTATACTTTTGTAGACCACCGTAGATTAACCTAATAACACAAATCCAAACTAAGCTAATATAGGTTATGAAAGTAGGCTGTGTGGAATTAAATGATTCTTGATTAATCTACTACCTAAGTACCTAGAGACGGGGAGCACCTAAATTAGCCAGAAATTGCAGTTTACCTTAACTGACTACCGCATTTGTAGCCACCCTCCGAAAAAGTACTTCAACACGTCCTGACACCGGAGATGGTCATCAGTCATGAGTTGTTGGTGGTGATAGCAGGAGCTCAAGACCTCTACTCTCCTTTCGAAGTAAGTAGCCTAGTAGGGTAAAATATCACAGCAGGCCACCTACAATCAACGCTAGCCACCCTCCGAAAAAGTACATTATAACGCGTCCTGACACCGGAGATGGGCATCAGTCGCGACTTCTTGTTGGTGAAAAACGGAGCTAAAGACCTCTACTCTCCTTTCGAAGTAAGTATTTTCTCCAAAGTTAGAAATTAAGGCCAAATTTTAAGATTTAAACAGAGGGTACTGAAAAGGGTGGCTACGGCAGTGGAAATCTCACCAAAACGCTTTAGAAATTTTTACTTACAACTAAAAATGTTTCGAAGATTGATGCTATCTTGATGTTTACGGAGTCGCTTGTGTCAACAAACTTCCCATTTCATGTGCTAAATCTGCACACCACTTGTACCCATAGACGCTGGGGCACTTTCATCACAACAATCGTAAACCCACCTCTTACCAGCACTTATTCGTACTTATTCAAATGTGTATAATTACAATCAAATAAGCACTGTGGAGTTTCAGTTGTGATGGCAGTAAGGATAAAACCACTGATTACAAGGTAAGAATGAATTCAGTTCCAACCATAACCCCGGGAATAACAAGTTTCATACTTTCACTAATATAGGCAACAAAATGTTGTTTTATTGTGCTGATTACAACTGCAATCTTGAGTAAGATCAATAAACGTTACATATACAGTAGTACCTCGAGATACGAAAGGCTCTACTTACGAAAAACTCGAAATACGAAAGCCAATGCGAAAAATTTTATTGCTCTACATACGAAAAGTTTTCAAGATACGAAAGGTTGTTGCTGTAAATTCCCGAGATTCGCCTGGACCACCGAGAACAATTTTAAAACTCCCACGCCGCCAACTGAGTAAACTCGCCACCATCCTCCCGCTCTCCCATTGGTTCCTGATGCTAGTCACCCCATAAGGTCCTGCTCTCCTATTGGTCAGCCTCTACCCTTCTGCTTTAAGTATTCTATTGGTAAAAGGTTGCTGTAAATTGAAAAACATATTCATGCAATACATTTAATAAAAAAAAAATATTAGGTAAAGATAGAATAAAGAATAGAAATGAATGGTTATTATACTGTTTGGTGGTTTCATTAGTTGAAGAGAGATACTAATGACAATTTATGGCTTACTGTGTGCTAGGAAAAATGATTGCTTGGCGCTCGTTCGATTCTCATAAGACGGGTAAGTGCTGAATGTAAATAATCGATTGGAAGGTTTGTTTTTGTATTATAGTTAATGATTAATTAATAATTATTTGAAATGAGTACATACTGATTATTTATACATTTTATTGGCATATTCTAAGCTTTTATCTCTTAGGTTTAGATGTCAGAATCATAGACTAGGCTACAGTAGCAACCGCTAACATAGGCTAGGCTTATTGCTAAGGGACATATGCCAAAGTCCTAATATATGCAGTAAATATGGGGTTGAACATTGCATGCAGTTGAATATTACTCAAGTATGTACAGTATTTTGCCTTTTTGGAGTCATATTTCTTCCGTCATAACCCTAGAACATGTGTTTTAGGCCTGGAAATGTAATTTACTGGGGTGTTTTTGGAGGGCTTGGAACGGATTAGCCATTTTACATGTAAAATGTGTTCCAAGATACGAAAAAATCATGATACGAAGGCCGTCTCGGAACGGATTAATTTCGTATCTCGAGGTACCACTGTATACGCTAACATTGTTCAAATGAGTGCTGGGAAGGCTGGGGAAAGATGGTGGCTGTCACTGATCAGAACCTTCCATGCAAAACGTAGCTGCCATATTGGATTTCAAAACTGCCTTGAAAACATATTTTATGAAGAGCTCACATGCTTATTTTAGTTCATATGGGGCTTTCATATATCAAATTATGTTGACGAAACTTCAGTCTTTTAAATGGTATGCTTAGAGTTGCAATTGTATTCTTGCTTCACCAATTAAATATCGAGTGAATAAGGGTTGGCCTGCCGTGGTGTTTTACCCTATCCTATTATGGTTCATATTAATCTTTGAAATATTATTAATACTGTTTTAAAGTAAATCTTACATTTTATGTTTATACATAAATACATACTATGTACGTACTGAGTGACTTTGTTACGTATGTGAAAATAATTCAGTTCCCCCATAAGTATTCAGTCATGCACGTTTTCTTTCATACTGTTACTATTTGAGACATCCATTTTCTTTTTACAAGGGAACAATTGTATGTGAAATCACAAATACCAAATGTCTACTTAAAGTGTTATCCTACATCAAATATACCATTGAATTGGTATTATTAATATCATTTTAAAGTAGTCTTAAACATTTTACTATTAGAAATATATAAACAGCCAATAGCAGAGAGAGAGAGAGAGAGAGAGATTACATAAAACCATTAAATTCGTTGGCCATTGTATGGCATTGTTACTTTCCCAGCTCTGAGCGTCACTGGAGTTGAGATAGGGAAATTGATACAGGAAAAGATGAAGGGAAGAATTTTCATTTGAAATTAGTTATCGTATTATTACTACTTCTATTATTATTATTATTAATTGAAAATAAAATAAGCACATGCATCTACCACAAAAAATTCTCTCTTCTCAGTAAGAAAGAGGGGCTATCCTTACAAGTGTAATGGAAAGGTCATTTTCATCTCTTTAAAATACTACCATTATGAATTTTGTAATTTTTATTATAAAATTCATAATTATTATTATTATTATTATTAAATAACTGAAATTATCAATAAACATTTTGCATACTAGTACCATAAGAATTCTTTCATCTCGGTAAAAGAGAGAGAGAGAGAGTGTTTATCTTTCTCTGTTCTCTCAAAAAATACTTATAAAGCTTCCAGCAAAAGAGAGGGAGGGAGTTACCACTATGATACATTATCTTGTGTGGCAAAAGAGAGAGAGAGAGAGAGAGTTAACCTTAATTAAAAGTGACATGGATAGATTACTATTGTATTTCTTTAAAATACTATCGCATAATATGAATTTTGTAATTACAGTTATTACAGTGGACCCCCCGTATTCGCGTTCTCCAGATTCGCGGACTCACACATTTGCGGATTTCTCTCGGGAACGTTTCCCTACATTATTCGCGGAAAATTTGCACATTCGCGGTATTTTTTTTATGATAAATATCGTCAAATTCCTGGTTTTTTTGATGAATTTCATAAAAAAAATGCACTTTTTGTGATAAAACTATTAAAAAAACCATGTAGGGAAATTTTCAGTGGTTTTTTTTTGAGTTTTAACTAACAAAATAGGCTGTTTTTAGCATTTTTATATGGGTTCCAAACATTCGCGGGTTCTAACTATTCACAGGGGGGTCTGGTACGCATCCCCCGCGAATACGGGGGGACCACTGTATTATTATTATTATTACTATTATTATTATTATTTTTATTATTATTATTATTTGAAAGTATTAAAAACAAGTAGTAAAAGTACTATAAAAAAATCTCGAGTCTCAGTAAATGAGAGAGAGAGAGAGAGAGAGAGAGAGAGAGAGAGAGAGAGAGAGAGAGAGAGAGAGAGAGAGAGAGAGAGAGAGAGAGAGAGAGAGGGGGGGGGAAATTCATGAGCACTTGATGGCAGCAAACAGCTCCTTCCCCTCCGGTCACTTAACTTGATACGTATATCTGACAGTGTTAGTACCTGGAGTTAGAGAAAGAATCTGACTGGGATTTCCTTCATTCTTCCATAATTTTTTAAATTTATAAGCTAAAATCTTACTAATTCAATATGGTATTTTCTTTAATGAATTGATATTATTGCTGTATAAATTAATATTAATATTTGAAAATAGTAAATCATTTATTTATCATACAAAAAAAACATACATCTTTGTGAGAGAGAGAGAGAGAGAGAGAGAGAGAGAGAGAGAGAGAGAGAGAGAGAGAGAGAGAATTATTATTTTTATTATGTGATATCATTTGAACTTATTAAACTTACTAATACGTACAGTATTAATCAAAATTAATATTTGAAAATTAGTAAATAATTTTTGTATCATAAAAATGTATTTAGTCATGAAAATAAACATCAAAATACACTAATTAGTGATTACTTTTGTCGGAAAATTCCGCGAATGGGCGAGTCCGTCCGCGAATAATTTCTAGATAGGTTCCAAAGAAAAATCCGCGAATGTGTGAGTCCGCGAATCCGGAGAACGCGAATACGGGGGGAACACTGTACTCTCCTTTCGAAGTAAGGCCAAATTTTAAGATTTAAACAGAGGGTAGTGAAATGGTGGTACAAGGCAGTCCAAATTTCACCAAAACGCGTTCAACATTTTTACTTACAACTCGAAATATTTAGAAGATTGATGCCATCTCGATGTTTACGGAGTCGCTTGTGTCGATAAACTACCCATTTCCTGTGATAAATCCGCACACCATTTGCACCCACAGACGCTGGGGCACTTTCATCACAATAATCGGAACACGGTCCCTAACCGGCTTGTTTGTTAGTAAACAACTGTTTTGGTAGAAGACGACGACGCAGCGTGCACTTGGATAATTTTTTAAATAAATAGTAAAATATCAATATTTTACATATTTATGATGATTAATTTGAAAATATTCGTTATTGAAAAAGTAACTCGATTCTGACTCAAATTTAAGTAATTATTTTTTGGAATTAGAACGTTCGTTTAAGTCCTGTATTATGACGTCACAACACCTTGGCTTTCATACCTATTGTAAATACATAATTGCTTTACTCAACTTTCTTGCAGAACAGTTTACCAGTTATTCATGCAGATTATCAGCTATTCATGTAATTGTTATAATCGTAATACGCATACATATATATCTTTATTATATACTTTTTGGATATATGAAGATGTTTTACTGCCGGATTATCGTCGTAGTGTGACGCAATCGTTTTCGGTCCCTGCGCCTCTGTTTTCACACCAAAAGAAATTATGGGGCCGAATTTGCTATGACCAGAAAGTCATTAAAAGAGGAAAGTTAGCATTGCGGGGCATATGTTTTGATTGAGAAAAATACAAATTTATTCAATAGCTAGCTTGTAAAAAATACTTTATTACAAAAAACTTGATTGACAACTAAGCAGCATACCTACTATGGGTTTCAGCGACAGTGCAAGCACGTTTTTGGGCAGTACCTATTTCTGTAACAAACACTCGTATCAGAACGAGATTTTACTATAGTGCATTACACCCAGTGCTGTAATTTATAAGGGTATCGTGAATCACTAATCATAAAGAATAACAACACTTGTCCTTGTACCAAGAGACAAAAACTCCATTATCCAGAAATGGATACGAACACATGTAAAAAGCTCCACCTACCCTCTCTCCATCGCCACCCCTTTCCTTCTTCGTTCCTTCGCCTTCCTTTCTCTCTCTCTCTCTTTCTGTTGCCATTCGGTATGTGTTGACCCTCCAAACTGGGTATAAGACTACACACAAAACGTTGAAATTGGTGAAATTAGGCTATGTATTGGAAGTATATATACATAAATATTAAAGCAATTTTATCATTATTGCATTACTATGACAACTAGAATTCATGGAAACAGTTTATAATAATGAATCGGCGTATGTATGAAGCCTCCACTAATGTGGCAACGATGATTTTGTCATTCTTAGCATGCAAACATTAAAGGTTACATTTATTTCTGGCATACGGTTATTAAAGAAATTCAAAATACTAATATAGACTGAAATCAATGAAAAGTGCTAGCAAAAACAAAAAAGCAAAAAAAAAAATATATATAATCAACTTATCCGTAGTCGTTCCTCTATGGTTTTCGGCAGCCAGATGTACGAAAACGTTAGAAACATTTGATTGTATCTACTTTAGAAATATCTGTAATTTTTCGGGGAAATTTGGTTGCAAAAAAGGGATAATATAAATGAATTAAATTAAAATTTTTAAATAACAAAGTAAAGTTGAACTAAATAACGAGTAAAGTAAACAATTTAGGAAATAATACTTTGCAGTTCCGTCGTCTGCTGCTCGTAACTGTGTTTGTGGCGCGCGCGCTTAAGAACCAGGAACAGCAACTTGTTTAAAGTGCAATGTGGAGTGAATTGAGACCATAATGTGTATAATAACAATCAAAACAGCACTGTTGAGTTTCAGTTGTGAAGGCAGTAAGGATAAAAACCACCGATTACAAGGTAAAAATGAATTCAGTTCAAACCATGACCCCGGGAATAAAAAAGTTTCATACTTTCACTAATATAGGCAACAAAATGTTGTTTTATTGTGCTGATTACAACTGCAATCTTGAGTAAGATCAATAAACGTTACATATATACGCTAACATTGTTCAAATGAGTGCTGGGAAGGCTGGGAAAGATGGTTGTCGTCACTGATCAGAACCTGTACATCCACCATTTTGGATTTCAAAACTGCCTTGAAAACATATTTTACGAAGAGTGTCACATGCTTATTTTAGTTCGTATGGGGCTTTCATATATCACGTTATGTTGACAAAACTTCAATCTTTTGAATGGTATGCTTGGAGTTGTAATTGCATTATTGTTTCACCATTTAAATATCGAGTGAATAAGACCTGTCCACCGTGATAAGGGTTGGTAGTCGCTGGTGTTTCCCCCTAAAACTGCATAGAAAACCGCAACTGCCATAGTCTAGGCCGCCACGGAATAGTACTGTAGATCTACCAGTATTTTCTCCAAAGTTAGAAATTAAGGCCATATTTTAAGATTAAACAGAGGGTAATGAAAAGAGTGGCCAACGCAGTGCACACTACCTCCATGACACTTTCAAAATTTTTACTTACAACTAAAAATTTTTACAAGATTGACTCCATCTTGATGTTTGCGGAGTCGCTTGTACCCATAGACGTTGGGGCACTTTCATCACAACAATCGTAAACACAACTTCCAACCACTACGTATCCAAGGGAACTACGGCATTCTTTACGATCTTCAATATTCTATCAGTGTTGTCAATTGGTATGTGTTTACTCTCCAAACTGGGTATAAGACCTACACAAAACTGGGGAAATAAGTGAAATTAGAGTATCTATTTGTAGTATACAGTGGTACCTCGACATACGAAAGGCTCAACTTACGAAAAACTCGAGATACGAAAGCAAATACGAAAAATTTTACAGCTCTACATACGAAAAGTTTTCAAGATACGAAAGGTTGTTGCTGTAGTCCCGAGATTCGCCCGGACCACCGAGAACAATTTTAAAACTCCCGCGCTGCCAGCTGAGTAAACTCGCCACCATCCTCCCACTCTCCCATTGGTTCCTGATGCTAGTCACCCCATAAGATCCTGCTCTCCTATTGGTCAGCATCTACCCCTTGTGCTTTAAGTATTCTATTGGTAAAAGGATGCTAGAGAGAGAGAGAGAGGCTGTGTGTAATACTGTGTGTTGGTTTGCCTTGCGTTCGTGCTACACGAATGCGGGAATCTCCCCATTACACATAGGTAATTTAACTCAGCTAAACTTGCGGGTCTAGTTAGTCAATGCAGTACCACAGATCTCAAGATTTTTTATATCGTATTAAAAGCAGTTAACAGAAACATTGCTATGCCATTTTAGGCTATAGCTTAGCTATAGGTTAAGAAAGAATAGCAAAACTGAAGACTAATTAGGTTTACTATCCTACAGTGGTCTAGTTCTTGCCAATTGCTGATTGGTATAGGCTATTTAAGGCATGTTGTTTATGGTTTTGTATATGTTTCTGACATTTGTTTGTTTTTGTGTTCATCCCCATGGGCTGGTACTACAAACATTTGGCAGGTACCTAGTAAACTGGCAGTTACCGAACCAGAGGGCCATGTTAGTAATCCTCAGTTTTACTGAGATAAGGTTGAGTACAAACAAACGTTATTCTTTATTGGATAAAAAAGATCAAGAGATTTATGGGTTTACCTCTTTTGAAGGGCATCTGTCATCCATGAGAGAAGTGGATTTTCTGTGTAAGTCTTTCGTTGGTCCGATTGTTCTTACTGTTAATCAATAGTTTATACTGTACTTCATGTCAATATGTCATATAAGGTTTATGCTTTGTGTACAATAACATATTACATTACATGAGTCTTGTCATGTAGCTCTTGCTCACTGAAGCTCAGAGTGATGGAAACCCACCTGGGAGAATGGTTAGAGATCTTTGCAGACAGTCATTTTGAAGGTTGTATTGTCAGAAAAAACTCTTAAGTTTAATCAGAAATGTAAAGTATAAAATATAAATTTTGCTTTTGTAGTTTTGAACTGATATTTAACGTATAAAATTACTGCTTTTATTTCAGGAGACATGTTAGAGGAACCACTTGCCATAGTTGAAGGATATTCATCTTACTTTAGCTTCTCAAGAAAAAGGTATGAAACAGAATTATTTGAGTCTTTGCATGGATTATTATTAACTTGTAGCAATACTGAATTTCTAAATTCAGTAGTTTTTATTGAGTGTGATAGTTTTTATCAGTATACTCTGCTTCATTACCTGCCTCCTTTACATTGTTTTTTTTGTGTGTGTGTATCAAGGATATATTGTATTCTTTTTTCTGTGGTGGCAAGGGCAGTAGCTCTGTGTTCTCTTCATATAAAGTAAAGGAAATTTTAAGATAGAGTTATTTTTCATAGATATAAATACAATAAAGAGCTTATCATCATAATCTGACCTCAGCTAACCCTGCATAGTTTCCATTGCAAGAAAAACATCAAGTTACGAGCAGGTGAGTGGGTGGTATGCTGCGACTCATCTGCTCACTACAGATTAACCACCTAGTTGATTAGTTTCAACAACGTTTTGCAGCTCACATGAGGAATACTGCCATTTAAAAAGCTCTGGTTTGTATATCTATGACAAATTCAATATATCTTCGGAATTGGTATTTTTGTTAGTTATTACTTGATTTGTTCCGACACGGGATACAAACCTTTCGGTCCTTTTACAATAGGAAGGTAACTAGCAGCAGCTGGACGGTCGTAAGCTTAGAAAAAGGGAGTTCGGTAGTTAACTGCTTGTCCGACAGTACGCGACTGGGTGGTGAAGAATCACTTTTGCTTTCGGCCTTGTGGTGTGAGGACGTGCTCGCTATCGCTCTCTGCCCGCTTCATCGTCGTATGCTTTGCTTTTGTTGTGAATTTTTCAACTTGGTTTGTCAGTGTTTGAAAGTGAATTGTAAGTACGTACTGTCTTTTTCATCTTTTATTACATTGATTTTTTGGATCATCGGACATGGAACTATCCCAGTGCCCCCCCATCAACCATAGATGTACCGGGGGTGGAGGGCCGCAAGTGTGGGGTCTTCCTCTCTTTCCGAAGAGCGATCCTCAGTTGCACTCGGTACCGAGGGCGGGAATGCTCTCGGCCCGAGCCTTGTATTTTTTTTTTTTGTGAAAGTGAAAATAGTAAGTGCAGTGCTCTTTTTCATGTTTCATCTATTTTCTTGCCCTTTGCGCTCGGTGCCGAGGGCGCGAATGCTCTCGGCCCGAGCCTTTTATTTTTGTGTAAAGTGAAAGTGAAATTGTAAATGCAGTTTTGTTCATGAGACTTACTTGGCAGATATATATATAGCTGTATTCTCCGAAGTCCGACAGAATTTCAAAACTCGCGGCACACGCAGTGGGCGCAGGTCGGCCGGTAGTACCCATTCCCGCCGCTGGGAGGCGGATATCAGGAACCATTCCCATTTTCTATTCATATTTTTTTCTGTCGCCGGTCGGTAAACACCTGTTTACAGACCTCCGCCCAGGATTTTTGGATTTGACTCGTTATAAGTATCTGGATTGACTTTTGGTTTTGACTCTGGATTGTTGGATTGGCATACGCGATAGTGGACTGTTTTTGAATTTGGATTGGCTTTTCTCTGAACGTGATGTCGGGATCAAGTTCAGTGAGCTTCAGAGTGTGTGTGAGAAGTGATTGCAAGGTGAGGCTACCGAAATCATCGGTAGACCCCCACACAGTATGTATGGGGTGTAGGGGGCATGTTTGTTTGCTGGTTGATCGTTGCATTGAATGCAAAAGTTTGACTGAGGATGAATGGAAGGTGTATGAATCCTATCGGCGTAAGTGGAGCGCGATAGGATCAGGAGGTCTTCCTCTAAGAGCGGTTCTACGAAAGGTAAGGGAAGTAACATTTCGCCTATATTAACACCGGTAGAATTTGCTTCACCTAATCCTGTGTTGTTGCCTGAGGGCCCTAGTTCTGTGTCTGGAGAAGGTAATGCCCTTTCTCTGATTCTAGAGTCGTTACGTACTCTAGAGTCCAAAGTGTTGGCCCTTGAAAACGGCTCGAATAAAGTGTGTGATCGTGCCCCTAGTGTTGTTGGAGGGGCGTCAGATCGGCCCATAATGCCTCTAGGTCTAGACCTCTGTCGGACTCCCAGACCTCAGGGAGTGGGCATGTCGAAAGCCGCAAGAGGGTTACGGGGGCTCCCCACCGATCTGGCGTCCCTTCGGCAGGACCTGTTGCTGCTTCCCAGGCTGCCAAGGAGCGTGCTCAGGCTCGCATCCTTAAGGACTGTTTTTCGTCCTCCGAGGCGCCCTCCCCGCGTAAGGGGTGGAGCGCCCGGAGTGACTCGCGTCCGCTGAAAAGGACTTTTTCCTAGGGAGGACGTTTACGTCCCCTCTCTCCGCTCTCGTTGCGGTCTTCGCCTGCGTCGTATGACGCGTTTCCTCCACAGAAGAGAGGTAGGACGTCGTCCGAGGACGACGCTGAGAAACGCTTCTCTCGCGCCTCGGAGAGGCAGGTTGCTGTTCCTTTGAGAAGGAAGGAGGCGTCCCCCCGCCCCTCGTCTTCTCGCAGGCGCAGCCCTTCACCGCCTCTCGGTTCTTCACCTACGAAGAGCATTCTTGCGTCGCTTCAAGACCAATTGTCGGCCTTGATGGCTCGGAAGACTCGCCCAGCAGCAGTTGAGCCTAAATGAAGGAAGGACGCTAGACTGCCTGTCAAGAGGACGAGGCAGTCTCCTTCTCCGTCTCCTCGTTCGTCTCTGTCTCCACCCGTACGTCAGGACGCCTTTGAGGACGCTCGACAGGACGCCTTGGAGGACGCTTTTGATGACGCTCGGCAGGACGTTTTCGAAGACGCTCGTCGGGATGATGTGCTTGACGCTTTGCCTGCGGAGAAGACTTTCGAGAGCGCTCAGAAGGACGCTTTGAAAGCGAAAACAGGACGCTTGAGCGTGAGAAGTAAGGACGCTCCTCGTGAGAGACTAAGAATAACCTCTCTTGATGCGCAGCGCGGTCAGGACGCTCGTCGTGGTTCGAGCTCTAGAGATCGACAGAAGGTCGGTCGCTTTGAAGAGACTGATTTTAGTCTTCCTCGAAAGCCTTTGTTGAAGGCTAGACCCGTTGGGCGCACGCCCTCTCCAGAGGTTCAATCTCCTTTGCCTCTTCGGGAGGAAGGAGAGTTTAGTAGTCCAGCGGATTCAGTGGAGGAAGAACAGCCGTCAGAGTCGTCAGTCTCCGACTACAAGGTGCTGGTTCGCCTTTTACGTTCCTTGTTTGGCGAGAAGTTCCAGCCTGCAGCTCCTAAGTCTCCTCCCTCTCAGTTTTCGTCTTCGAAGTCGAGCAAGGTTTGGTTTCGGAAGTGGTGGAGATGAAGACTTCCTTGTCCACTAAGAGAGCATTCAAGAAATTGCAAGATTGGATGGAACGTCGGAAGGATCAGGGCAAGTCGACTTTCGCCCTTCCTCCTTCAAGACTCAGTGGGAAAGGCGGCATTTGGTACGAGACCAAGGCGGAAGTAGGAGTTAAGATCCCTTCTTCTTCACAAGGGGACTTTGCTAGTCTGGTGGACGCCCAGAAGAGATCACTGTTATCGTCAGCTAAGATTTCATGGACCCCAACGGAGATCGACCATCACATGAAAGGTCTGTTAAAGACTCTGGAAGTCTTTAACTTCCTAGAATGGTGCCTAGGAGTCCTGGATCTTCAATCTAGGAGTCCTGATTCTTTGAGTCTGGGGGAGCTGTCCAATGTGTTGTCATGCATGGACAAGGCCGTCAGGGATGGTTCGGAAGAGTTAGTGTCTCATTTCGGCACTGCTTTCCTCAAGAAGAGAGCGCTGTTCTGCAATTTTACAGCGAGGTCTGTTTCCGCATCGCAGAAGGCAGAGCTTCTCTTTGCACCTCTTTCGAGCCATCTCTTCCCCCAGGCTATGGTAAGGGACCTGGCAGTGAGCCTACAAGAGAAGGCTACCCCGGATCTCTTAGCCCAGTCTTCAAGACGTCCCGCAGTCCCTACCACGTCGTCGTCTGGACGACCTCCTAGGAAGGTTAAGCCCTTTCGTAGCGCTCCTCCCTCGAGAGCTGCTCCTCGAGGGAGAGGACTTGCAAGAGGAAGAGGTTCCTTCAAACCTAAATCCTCTAAGTGAAAAGAAAGTCCTTCAGATGCCTGTCGGAGCCAGGCTAAAGTTCTTTGCGGGTGCGTGGAGAGAGAGAGATACAGATGCGTGGTCCCTCAAGATAGTGGAACAGGGGTACAAGATCCCCTTTGTGGACCCTCCTCCTCTGTCTACGACTCCCAGAGATCTTTCCCCGTCATATCAAGGGGAGAAACATCAGGTTCTTTTAGATCTTTTGGAACAAATGATCATGAAAAGAGCGGTGGAGCAGGTCTTAGACCTGGGGTCACCAGGATACTACAACAGACTTTCCTGGTACCAAAGCAGTCGTCGGGGTGGCGTCCAGTCTTGGACGTAAGCAGCCTGAATCTTTTCGTGGAAAAGAAAAAATTCAAGATGGAAACACCTCAGTCGGTTCTAGGAGCCTTAAGACCGGGCGACTGGATGGTGTCCTTGGACCTACAGGACGCATACTTTCACGTGCCTATCCACCCTCTTTCAAGAAAGTTTCTGAGGTTTATGCTAAGGGACAAAGTTTGGCAATTCCGAGCCCTTTGTTTCGGTTTAAGCACGGCTCCGATGGTATTTACCATGATCATGAAAAACGTAGCGAGATGGTTACATTCTGCAGGAATAAGAGTGTCCCTGTATCTCGACGATTGGCTGATCAGAGCATCGTCAGAAGAAAGGTGTCTTGAAGGACCTTCACTTCACTTTGGCCTTGGCGAAGTCCCTGGGACTTCTGGTCAACCTCGAAAAGTCGCATCTGACCCCAACACAGTCCATTGTGTATCTGGGGGATTCAGATGGATTCAGTGGCTTTTTCGAGCGTTTCCGTCCCAGGAACGACAGCTGCAAGGCTTAGAGAAAGTCTCGGCATTCCTGGGGAAGGAAGCTTGCTCGGCGAGGGAATGGATGAGTCTGCTGGGAACCATTTCCTCGCTGGAAAAGTTTGTTTCCCTGGGAAGACTACACCTCAGACCTCTCCAGTTTTTCTTAGCAGACGAATGGAGAGTCAGAGAGGATCTGGATGCGACCCTTTTCATCACCAAATCGGTGAAGAACCATCTAAGATGGTGGTTAGATCCTCGGAAGTTTCGAGAGGGGTTGTCCCTAAAGCTTCTGAGCCAGACCCTAGTGTTGTTTTCCGACGCTTCGTGTCGGGATGGGGAGCAACAACTGGGAGGGGAGGAATGGGTCAGGCACCTGGAGGGGGGAACAGGTGTCCTGGCACATCAATGTAAAGGAACTAGTGGCGGTTTTTCTGGCGCTACAGTTCTTCCAACAAAAGGTTGCAGAGAAAGTAGTCCAAGTCAACTCGGACAACACCACAGCCCTTGCGTACCTAAAGAAGCAGGGAGGTACACACTCCCGTCCTCTGTTTTATTTAGCGAGGGAGATTCTGCTGTGGGGCAGATGCGAGACGGATAAGGATCCTGACGAGATTTATCGCAGGAGTCCAGAACGTCAGAGCAGACCTTCTCAGCCGACAAGATCAGATCCTGCCGACGGAATGGACGTTGCACCAGGACGTCTGTCGAGAGCTCTGGAGACTGTGGGGGTGTCCGTTAGTCGGAACCTATTTGCGACGTCGAGAACAAAGAGGTTGCCTCTTTATTGCTCTCCTGTGCTGGATCCAGGAGCAGTCGCGATAGACGCTCTGCTCTGGGACTGGACGAACCTGGACTTATATGCCTTCCCGCCATTCAAGATCATGGGGGAAGTAGTAAGGAAGTTCGCGGCATCGGAGGGGACGAGGTTGACCCTGATCGCCCCGATGTGGCCAGCGAAAGAATGGTTCACAGAGGTAATGTCATTCATCATAGACTTTCCGAGGACATTGCCCTGGAGGAAAGATCTACTCAGACAGCCCCACTTCGCAAGATATCACCGAAACCTCTCCGCTCTGGGTCTGACTGCGTTCAGACTATCGAAAAACTGGCCAGAGCGAGAGGTTTTTCTAAAGCAGCTGCAAAGGCGATCGCCAATGCTAGGAGAACGTCCTCGAGAGCTGTTTACCAGTCGAAGTGGGCTTCCTTCAGGGCATGGTGTAGAAAGGAGGGAATTTCCTCTTCCTCTACCTCTGTGAGCCAGATAGCCGATTTCCTGCTATTTTTAAGAAATGTGCAGAAGCTGGCGGTCCCGACCATCAAGGGATATAAGAGCATGCTGTCGGCAGTCTTCCGACACAGAGGACTAGACCTGTCTGATAACAGGGATCTTCACGATCTCCTGAGATCATTTGAGACATCCAGATACCTCAGGCGAGGCCTCTTCTTGGAACCTGGATTTAGTCCTTAGACTGTTAATGTCGAGTCCTTTCGAACCTCTACATGAAGCGTCTCTTAGGAACTTGACTAAGAAGGCTCTTTTTCCTAACTGCTCTGGCGACGGCGAAGAGAGTTAGCGAAATTCAGGCCATTTGTAAGAGAGTGGGCTTCAAAGGGGACAATGCTGTCTGCTCTTTGAGTCCCACTTTCTTAGCAAAGAATGAAAACCCGTCGAACCCTTGGCCAAGGAGCTTTGAAATCAAGGGTATGACAAGCCTTGTGGGCCAAGAACCTGAGAGAGTCCTGTGCCCTGTCAGGGCTCTAAAGTTTTATGTGCACAAGACTAAAGAAGTACGAGGTCCCTCAGATAATCTCTGGTGTTCGGTTAAACGACCCGATATACCGTTATCCAAGAACGCTTTGGCGTTCTTTCTTTTGAAGGGTACGTCATTAAAGAGGCTCATTCGTCTTCCACACAGATCGATTTGAGCCTCTTGCGAGTGAAAGCTCACGAGGTCAGAGCTGTTGCAACCTCGCTTGCCTTCCAAAGGAACATGTCGATCAAGGACATCCTTGACGCCACCTTTTGGAGGAGCAATTCAGTATTCGCCTCACACTACTTGAGAGATGTGAGAACGATAATACGAGGACTGTTGTTTCTCTTGGGCCATACGTTTCTGCAGACACAGTCTTGGGGGCTGAAGGTAGCTCTCTCCCTATCCCTTAGTTAGGTTAGGTTAGTTTTTAGTTGATGTGTTTTTTGGTTGTGGTGAGGCTTTGGTGAAGACCTCCCATCTTTTAGCTTAGTGTTCAGGGGGTCTTTGTTAGTTGGTCAGGTGGTGGTCAGTTGCTTCGTTGCCCTCATTTGTATGGCTCTATGCTCTTGTCACATTGAGGTCACGTCCCCGTTGACAGAGCATTCAGAGCGCACCAGCACTACAGGTCTCCACCTGGCTGGCAACTCTGATTAAGCACAAGCAGGCTGTAGTGACAGTAATCACAGAGTCTACTTTGCTAACAGGTGAGGAACCAAGGTGTATATCATCTACTTAATTTAAGTTTCCTACAAATCCTATTCTGTCTCTTCCCACCATCCGAAGGTGGGATTCAGCTATATATATATCTGCCAAGTAAGTCTCATGAACAAAATGTTATTGTTATAATACAATTAAGTTTGTTCATACTTACCTGGCAGATATATATAATTAAGTGCCCACCCACCTCCCCTCAGGAGACAGTGGCACTGATAAAATATGAATAGAAAATGGGAATGGTTCCTGATATCCGCCTCCCAGCGGCGGGAATGGGTACTACCACCTGGCCGCCGCCCACTGCGTGTGCCGCGAGTTTGAAATTCTGTCGGACTTCGGAGAATACAGCTATATATATATCTGCCAGGTAAGTATGAACAAACTTAATTGTATTATAACAATAACATATTCTTTTTCATTTTCATGTATTTTTATCATTATGGAACAAGGTTTCCGCTCATACCCGGGAATTGATCCTCATGCCCTTGCGCTTGGTGCCGAGGGCGCAAATGCTCTCGGGCCGAGCTGTGTATTTGGTTAGAGGTGCAGTGGGTGTTGTGCGGGGGCGGGAAGAACGAAGGCCTGCCAAGAAGTTGTCGGAAAGCTCTCCCGCGACTCCCTTGATAACCAATTCTTCGTCTTCTTTCCTGCCCCCCCGCTCAGCTCCTTCCCCTTCGGGTGGGGTCTCGAGGTCCTTCTCCTTCGCCCGATCTGTCGAGCATAGAGGAGGGCGCTCGTTACCCAACGTGCATTTGTATTTGGGGTCTTCCGTTCGTTCGGGGTGGGGCTCGTCCCCCCTCCGCGCGATGGGGAACCCTTCCTGTGTACCCGACTCTTGCTTCTGCTGTGGAGGATGACCTTGGACAGGTATGGGCGTCATTGGGACTGCAGGGCGTGCCGAGTGGCCAGGGGCGGCTCCATTATCTGGCGGGGTCTGGTGCGGTCACCCATGGAGTGATGACCACGACGACTTCCACTTTGTCTACCCCAGGGTACGCCGCCCCTCCTCACCTGGTGTATTCTCCGCATGTGGTGTCTGTGACTCCTTCAGCCGCTGTGCAGGGGCCGATTGTCGCCGTACCGAGGAGGGGCGTGCCGCCACCGCCCGGATTTGCCGTGCTGCTTTACCCGGACTTCCGCTGCCTAAAGAGCTCGCCCCTTGACCTGCTGCCGGTACCCAGGATGTCGCTGGCTGCTGCCCTGTCTCCTGGACTACCTGGGCTACCTGCCGTGCCTGCCGTATTTGCCTCCGATGCTGTGCTGGCTGTTCCTGCCGCTCCTGCTGTTCCTGTACCTGCTGACGTCATCTCTGCCCACGGTGTTGCTGCCCCAGACGTTGGTCTGTCCGGACACGTGCATCCGGGCCCTGTTGCTTCGGCAACAGCAGCCCCGGCTCCACCCTGGATGGCTGACCTCACGTCTGTCCTGAGGAAGCGGACGAAGAAGAAGAGGAAGAGGAGGAAGGTGTCGTCGTCTTCATCGTCTTCGTTGTCTGCAGCCGCCCCTTCCCCTTCGACTACCAAGGCTACCCAGCCGAGGAAGAAGAAGGCTCCCTCTTCCCCTCTTAAGAAGGCTCCTTCGGGAACTTCAGGGCCCGTCCCACCGGGGGGTCCTTCCGCTGGTCCTCCTGCTCCTTCGGGAGTAGGGCCCGTCTCTCCTTCCGCAAGGAAGAAGAAGACGGGGACCAGAGGAGTACCGGCTAACACCGGTACTTCCTCACCTGGTGCTAGAGGTTCTGCCGCTACACCAGGTTCCTTCTCGGCCTCTCGTTTGCAAGAGGTACCGAGTGTACGGTCACCCACTGGTGGCTGTGCAGCCAAGAACCAGATGCCAGAGCTCGCTCGGCGCCAGGTTCACGGCACGGAGCGGAAGGCTGGTGAGAACCGCTCAGGCGACTCTTGCCAGGCCAGCTGTCGCTCTCGTAGCAATCAGCCGGTCACCCGGGTTGACATGACGGTCCCAGACCGGCCACCTGCTGAGGCTGGGAAGGGGTCCCCCCGATCGCTGGCGCCAGTGGTTCGACGCGCCGTGAGGACAAGCACCGGTCTCACCTCGACAGTGGTTTCTGCAGGTCGCCTGACCGCCGCTCCCACAGGGACCGGACGGGGAGGGCAACCAGCAGCAATTCCTCTGACGCACAAGATCGGGGCCGCTGTTCTCGGTCCAGCCGTTCCCCCCAGGGGAACAGCGCGACTAGGCCTGCAGCTCGATCCCAACCACGGGTTGGTGATCGCCTGCAGCCCTCTAAGCACACTGGTTCTGCCAGTGAGCGAGGGGGGAGCGTCAGGTCTTCCTCTTCTGTGCCTTCAACTTCCTCGGGTTACACCGGGAAGGGGGAGACGCAGAGGAGTGATTGTGAGGGGCACGCCCCGCACGATCCCGTCACGACGCCGTACGTACCAGGCACGGTCTTAGGATCGACCAGGTCTTACGTGCAAGTGACAGGAGGAGACCCAGAGGGGTCTGTCGCTGTTCCCCCTCCTGAAGGGGAAGGATCTCGGGAGTTGCTCTTGTTCGAGGGGCTTGACAGTCCTACTCCGCAAGATGCAGTCACTCCGGGGATCCAGAGGAACTTTGCCGAGGTTATTGCGCTGATTCGTCAGCACAACGACCTCGGGGAAGGATTGCCGCTCCCACCATCCGAGCCCACGTCCCGGCTCGAGTCGTTTTGGGGTCCGAAGAAGGAACCCAAACCAACGGTGGGTCTGCCGCGATCGGAGCTAGCTGACTCTGTTGGACTAGGTGGAGTCTCTCGTCTTCGGACAGGAGGGCTCGCTGAGGTCTGGCAGATCGAACAGGCTACTTCCTCCTCCTCTACTGCGACAGCGGCGATTCTACGTGCCATTGTAGGATCCAATGCCGCCCAAACAGGTGAACCCAGAGTTAGCCAGGCTAACTCCGGGTGTCTCTCTGCAGCAGCTCCTGTCAGAGAGCCACTAGGCACTAGGCCTGGAATCCACCACTATGGCGGCTTTCCAGGCCGTCTCCTGGTTAGACCTGTGGCGTGAAGCGGCACTTGGAGCGCTCCCCCCTTCGGTACTCTTGAGAGGTTTTGGCCTTGATGAGGACTGGGATGCGTTGGAGGACGGTATCGGCTCTCTCCTGTCAGGTGTCGATCAGCCCCACCCAGACGACGTTCACGGTGGCGGCAGACCCTTACCTACAGTACGAGTTCGTAACCCTCCTCGGTAAAACGTTTTCTCCTGACGATACGTTTTCCCAGAATTTGAGAGGCCATCGCCGCAGGTTGATGGCTGCTCCTACTCTCTTCTCCAACTGCTAGTTCCGCTGAGAAGGCGAGCGAGTATCCAATTCCTCCCCCATTCCTTCTCTCCTTACGGCTACGAGGGAAAGGGGAGGGATCCTGCAGAGAGTTCTCTGTAGGATCCCACGTTGGGGACTGCGTTACCTGGGGGGGACCTTCGGGTCCTACCTGACGTAAGCCCCCGTCGTTGAGGAAGGATCCTGCCTCATCCTCGATTTCTATGGGAATCGGGAGGACCACCAACCGATGATCGTTTGACGAATTCGGTGGGGGTTTCGCTGAGTGCTTAGAATTCTGCGGAATTTCTAGCACTCTCAGAGTGTTCGAGTTTTTTACGATCTCCAAACACTTAGGCGAAACCACGGTCCAGAGTGGGCTAGACGAGAATCCCCGATAATTGTTACTACGATAATCGGGAACCTCGCCGAATGCTCGAATTCCTGGAATTTCTAGCGTTTGGAAGAAGCACTGCTGCTGAAGGAAGAATATCTCACAGTAGGCGACCAACCCTGGAATAGAGAAGAACGGACGGGAACATCCAGTTTGGCTTGAACTATCGTCTTCAGTATTCTGTTCACCATTGAAGCTTTCCTTCGGGGAAGACTTCTCCTTCACTCTCCTTGACTAGAGAACGAAGGGTGTCGATTTCCAATCCTTATTCTCATTCCTCGAAGGAAAAGAATTTAGGATGGAGGTCGTTGTACAGAAACCTACAAATATACTACGTATATTACCCTCGCGACATGATTCTGTTAAGCAGTTGAATTGTCCAGGGTGTAGGCGCATACCGTAGTTAATTCTACGGGTTGTGACCGAGACGACTAGTATCCTAATTGAACTGCTACTCGGGACTCCCTGCAACCTCCCAGGAGTTACCAGTTTCGATTTTAAGATACTTATGGTATTGTCACGACAACACCAACCTCAGCTTTTGTATTTACCGAAGTCCGTTTCTTTTAAATATAATTGCTCGAGCATATTTTTTTACGCTCGATGGTTCTGGCCGAACGCATTCCTTCGTGGAATGGATTATCTGGCAACTCAGGATGACGAGTGAGCGAGAGCTAACTGTGTATTGGACTGCCTATGGCAGCCCAGTACCAGCTGGTTCTCCGAGATGCACGGTCGGTTTATGTCTCTCTCCCCTACAATGATTGACTACCGAACCATATCTCTGCCCAACAATCACGGACTTAGGTCTCTGATTAACGGGGATTCTCGCATACATGAATGACCATCTACTGCATCGCCTTGGACATTGCGAGAATTTTCAACAGAGATATCTCTTGGACTCTTTCATCTTTCTGTTTACGGCACGGTAACAGAAGTCTGTACTAGTCTCCCGCTGCATCGCACTGCGATAATGCGGAATGATTTCTTCAGACATCTGAGTTTGTCTTCAAAATATCTCCTATTCGTAGGTGTGCAATTGTTCATTGTTCACCCCGAATTAACAGATGCATACGGAAGACATCGCCTGCTCCCCGACCTGCCAGCTCTACTTCCAAATGATCAGCCCATGAGAAGCAGTTCTTCAGGCAGTACTCCCTGTGTTTTCTTTACTGAAAAACGCCCCGCTTTCATTGCAACTATGACTCCTCACCGGACAGCAATGAAATAGCGGTTTAGCGTTTTCAGTCCTTGGTAAGCACAGGTTCAGAATCTTGAGAATCCTTCTCTCGATTCGGCTGTGAAGACATAGGTTGCACTAACCTTCCACCTTCGTCTTCAACGACACATAGTGTTGTTTCTCCCTAGCTGAGATTCAACTACTATGAGAGTGTCTTGCCATCAGGGACCTTGGTCCCTAGAAGGCAATTGACTTTCGCCTGTTGGGCACATGCCTTAAGAGAATCATCACCTAGCTGTCCGGCATCGGTGGCAAACAAATAGACGATTTGTATGGTCTCTCGGCATAACCCTTTAAAGGCGAAGGTCACATGACTTGCTCGGATGCTTGGACAACTTGCCTCACTACCTAACGCAGTCAGTCGGCAGCTGTCAGAGCGCCCGAGTCAGTTACGATCTACGCTGTGGACTTAGTTCGGTTGTTCCAGATCAATCATTACTTCGTCCTAATAGCTTGTCCTAGTACCCATACCATTGACACCCACCATGGAGTATCGGTGTCCTATCCACTACCGAGAAGAAGAAACTTCGCTGCAATGGGATAGGAGAATGCAAGACATTTCGCTGCAGACTTCGCTGCAGACGGATAGACCAGTATGGGTACTGGACATCACCGAAGTCGAGAAGACGGATAGGTCATAGCGACTTTTCCCTTCTTTTCCTCTCAGGGAGCTGCATGACTTTTCCTGCGAAGTCAAGCATCCAGGGGATGGGGATCTGTGAGGCTCGATTTCGTACCGAACTTCATAGCGAAGACTCAGAACCCTTCGGTCCCTGCCGATTAGTTCGAGTCCTTCACAATCCCCTCCCTAATGGATTTCACTGCCTTCGATGCGAAGGAGATGCTGCTTTGTCCTGTGAGGGCGCAACGGCACTGTCTGAAGAAAACTTGACACCTCAGGTCTGAGTGTTGATGCCTCTTCGTTAGCACCGGGATGACCAAGAAAGAAGTATACAGGAACACACTTTCTTTTTGACTGCGTGAGGTGATCAGGAGGGCATACGAGGCTGATGGTAGCGACGACATCCGTACACTTCGTCCGAGAGCCCACAAAGTCAGAGATATTGGTTCTTCCCTCGCGTTCCGCAAGAACTTCTCCGTGGTGTAGGTACTGAAGGCAGGGGTCTGGTCCAACCAGACCACATGCACCTCCTTCGACCTTTAGGATATAGCCCACAGGTCCTTGGACACTGGTACCTTAGGACCCGTGGTGGCGGCTCAACACGTTGTGTAGCTAACCCAGACCCTAGTAGGCCGAACAGCATCAATTCCTGGTGTGACTGTAGAATGGATGAGTGATTGAGTGTGTGTAACTGGCTCCTCTTTCCCATCTTTTTCTCCCCTCTACCTGTGGGCAGAGGGACACGGTCGTCACCCTGCTGGAAGGGTGAGATGCAGGTAAGCTACTCGACCGAGCCCCATCCTATCCCTTTCACTAGGGATAGGAGTGAATATCCACCACTTCCCCCAACAAGGGGGGGGAGAGTGGAAGCCAACAAGAGACAAACTCATAACTTCATGTTGCCCCTTGCAAACAGGAACAAGTTCTTGCTTGCTAGTTTTAAGAGATATGCTTGCCTCTCTCTTATTACTTGAGTATAGAGGTCTGACCATTGATCCTGCGGTGCACACCCCGATCAATCGGACAGAGGCTAGGATCCCTCCCTCGCTCTAACGACCAGGGAGGCAATCCAAGGTTGGGCGAACACCAGTCTGTTCACAAAAGACTCAGATTCCTCCCACCAAGAAGTGAGTCTTCCTATTGTAAAAGGACCGAAAGGTTTGTATCCCGTGTTGGAACAAATGACAATTTGTCCAAAATTGCATTTTTCCTAACTATACAAACCTGAGGTCCTTTTACACATAGTCCCACCTCATGTCACCCCTCACTCTGCGTTTTTTGCCTGGGCCTAAAGCAAAAGTGATTCTTCACCTCCCAGTCGCGCGGCGACTGTCGGACAAGCAGTTAACTACCGAACTCCCTTGTTCGAAGCTTACGACCGTCCAGCTGCCGCTAGTTACCTTCCTATTGTAAAAGGACCTCAGGTTTGTATAGTTAGGAAAAATGCAATTTTGGACAAATTGTCATTTTTTTATTGAAATTAATATTTTTATACATTCAACTTCCCTGCCAGATATATACTTAGCTATAGACTCCGTCGTCTCTGACAGAATTTCAAATTTCGCGGCACACGCTACAGGTAGGTCAGGTGATCTACCGCCCTGCCCTGGGTGGCAGGACTAGGAACCATCCCCGTTTTCTAATCAGAATTCTTCTGTCGCCGGACCATCAACATTGTTGTTGGTTTCCTCTCGATTGGTTTTTCTTTTTTCACTGCAATTGATCTTCTTGACCGACTTTTGGTGACGTATCTGGATTGTTGGATTGGCATAGTAACGCTTTTGTGGACTGTTTTGTGGACTTGATTTTGGATTTTTTCTTTAAATATGTCTGACTCTGGTATGGTTGTGAGACATTGTGTGAATGTAGGCTGTAAGGTGAGGTTGCCGAAAGCTTCGGTAGACCCTCACACGGTATGCAAGAGGTGCAGGGAGTATGAATGTTCTTTTACTAATACTTGTAAAGAATGTGAGAACTTGAGTGAGAACGAATGGAAGAATCTAACTAATTATTTAAAAAGTTAGAAAGAGAAAGAGTGAGGAAGGCTTCTCATAGAAGTTTAAGTAGTTCTAGATCTGAACTAATTCCAAGCTTGGGATCTTCCCCAAGGGTAAGTATTGCTACCTTCTCCTTCCATTGCAGCCCCTTCTCCTATTGCAGAACCTGTAGATCCAGCAAAGAAAGAACTTGCAGATCTAAAAGCAGCCTTCAAAGTGATGGAAAACAAAATGGCTGCCATACAAGGTAAGGCTAGTGATTTGTCAGTGGACAGTGATATGAGTGTCCCCAGTGTAGTGGAGGGGGCATCTGGTCGGCTCAGCAACGCTCCTAGGTCTAGACCTCTTCCAAGCTCACATGCCCAGAGGAGGAAGGGAATGTCGAAAGCCGAAAGGAGGTTGTGGAGAATCCCCACCGATCAGGTGTCCCTTCGGCGGTTTCTGTGACACCCCAGACTGCCAAGGACCGCTATTGTAAAAGCGTCCTAAGTAAGTGTTTCTCGTCGTCGGGATCTTCATCACCGAGACGTGATTGGAGAGATTCCGATCGATCTCGGCCTCTCAAGAGGAGTTGGAGGGCGCCGACTATTGACTCGAGCCCTGAAAACTTCCCTGAGGAGTCTCCATCGGGAGTTAAGAAGGCAAGAAGAGCCATTCTTTCAACCAGAGTGAGAAGGAGGCAGGAGGTGGAGGCTATGGACTCCTCCCCTCCTCCTTCCCCTCCTCCCGAAGAGGATAAAGAGGAGGCTACTAAGAGGTTCATGATGGCGATGCAGGAACAGATTTCGTCGTTTGTAGGAGTCCTGTCAAAGGAGCCTCCTAGAAGGAAAGACACTTCCCTTCCTATTAAAAGATCCTCCAGACGTATGGAGGTATCTACCTCCAGGATCGATACTCCTACCCGAGAGGTGAGGTTTCCGGTACGAACCTGGATGAAACAATCAGACGTCTGGCACCGGCCAGGAGTGAGGAGTCACTCAGGAGGCAGGAGCCAAGAGCCATGAGTAGGAGTCAACCAGGAGGCAAGAGCCCAGAGCCAAGAGTGTGGAGGCATCCAGGCAAGAGGCAAGAGCCAGGAGGCAAGAGCCAGGAGGCAAGAGGCAGGAGCCAAGAGGCAGGAGCCAGGAGCCAGGAGGCAGGAGTCAGGAGGCAGGAGCCAGGAGTCCGGAGTCAGGAGGCAGGAGTCCGGAGTCAGGAGGCAGGAGTCAGGAGTCAGGAGGCAGGAGTCAGGAGGCAGGAGTCAGGAGCCAGGAGGCAGGAGTCAGGAGGCAAGAGTCAAGAGCCAGGAGTCAAGAGTCGGGGACTCGTTCCTGGAGGTTATGACTCTTCGCCAAATAGGAGCTCCTCTCCTTCAGAACATAGGAGGTCTTGGAAGGACTCTCCCTCAAAACGTGAACTTTCTCCTTCGTCTGATCGAGGGTTAGACGAGTTGTCTGACGACGAACCTCCTGCTAATGAGGGACTTTCTAGTTACAAAGTCTTGGCCTCATTACTCCTACAAGAGTTTGGAGATTCTCTTAGTCCTGCGGCTCCTCCTTCTCCTCGTTCGCTCTTTTCGAGCTCAGCTACGGCTAAATCGTCGGCCTTCTTGAAAATGAAGCCTGCGATATCAATGAAGAAGGCGCTCCATTCTTTAGATTCTTGGATGGACAAGAAGAAGGAGTTAGGAAAGACGGTATTCTGCATGCC
Organism: Macrobrachium nipponense; assembly: GCF_015104395.2. Taxonomy (NCBI): domain Eukaryota; kingdom Metazoa; phylum Arthropoda; class Malacostraca; order Decapoda; family Palaemonidae; genus Macrobrachium; species Macrobrachium nipponense. The sequence continues at coordinate 5,282,786 of NC_087207.1, forward strand.
TCCTTCCAGATTGCATGGGAAGAGAGGTATTTGGTATGGGACAGGAGAGACTATGGTCTTTCTCTACCTGCCTCTGCAGATGCCGACTTTACCAATTTAGTGGAGGCCTCTAGACGTCACTCCTTAGGATCGGTCAGAGCGACGTGGAGCACTTCAGAGTTGAACCACTTTCTAAAGGGACTTTTTGTCACTTTAGAGGTGTTCAACTTTCTGGATTGGTCACTCGGAGTTCTGGCCAACAAATCTAAGGATCCGGAGTTTCTGAAGAACCCAGAAATTCTCCATAGCGTCCTGTCCTGCATGGACAAGGCAGTACAGGACGGTTCGGGTGAAGTGGCTTCACTTTTTGGTGCTGGTCTCCTGAAAAAGAGATCAGTGTATGGTTCCCTTTTATCGAAAGGAGTTTCTCCGAGCCAGAGGACTGCCTTACTGTTCGCCCCTCTATCAGATCATCTGTTTCCTTCTCAGTTAGTCAAGGATATATCTCGCTCACTAACTGAGAGGCGACACAAGACCTACTTACGCAAACGTCCCAAAGAAAAGGACGAACCGGTAGTGGCGACGGTTAAGAAGGAATCTCGTCCTACTCAGCAGCCCTTTCGTGGAGGTGCAGCGGCTCGTCCCCCTGCCAGAAAGAAGAGCTCTGAAAAGAGAGGAAGGTCTTCATTTAGGCCCTTCAAGAAATCTAAGTGACTTGTTGCTCCTCCAAGCACCAGTGGGCGCCAGACTCCTGAACTTTGCAGGAGTATGGGCACAAAGGGGAGCCGACCTTTGGTCAGTGTCGGTTCTGAAGAAGGGATATGTAATCCCCTTCGACGACAGCCCGCCCCTAACATCTACGCCTCGGGAACTGTCAGCGAAGTACAGAGACCCGTTAATGCGAAAGACTCTCCTTCAAATGGTGGAGCAAATGTGGGGAAAAGAGGCCATCGAACTTGTGCAGGATCCACACTCCCCGGGATTTTACAATCGCCTTTTTCTAGTACCAAAGGCATCGGGGGGGTGGAGGCCAGTTCTGGACGTAAAGCGCGTCTGAATCGCTTCGTACAGAAAAAAGAAGTTTGTTTCGTATGGAAACGTCCGCCTCTGTAATGTCGGCGCTTCGCCCAGGAGATTGGATGGTCTCTCTGGACTGCAAGACGCCTATTTCCACGTTCCCATTCACCATTTGTCAAAGAAATATCTTCGCTTTGTGATAGGAGACAAGATCTTTCAGTTCAGGGCTCTGTGCTTCGGACTGTCTACAGCCCCACAAGTATTCACCAACCTGATGGCGAATGTAGCAAGATGGCTTCACCTAGAGGGGATAAACATCTCCCTCTACTTGGACGACTGGCTGATCAGGGTCAAGTCGAAGAGTCAGTGCTTGGAGGACTTAGAAGTAACAAGGAATATGATAGATTTGCTAGGGTTGCTCGTCAACCTCGAGAAGTCACAACTGATCCCAGCCAGAACTTGGTCTATCTGGGGATTCAGATGGATTCTCGGGGTTTTCGGGTATATTCCTTCGCGAGAAAGAATCGCTCGAGGTTTGTCGAGAATCTCGAGCTTCTTAGAAAGAAAGAACAGCTCAGCGAGGGATTACCTGAGCCTTCTAGGGACCCTGTCCTCATTGGAAAAGTTCTTCTCGCTAGGGAGACTTCACCTCCGCCCTCTTCAGTTTTTCCTCAAAGAGGTGTGGAGTTGGAAGACGGGTCAACTCTCGGACGTCTTCCAACTTCCACAAGAAGTAAAAGATCATATGAAGTGGTGGATCCCTCAGCTTCAAAAGAACGAAGGCGTATCGCTTGCCCTGCAGAACCCAGACCAAGTGTTGTTTACCGACGCTTCGGAGTCGGGATGGGGAGCGACGCTGGGAGCAAGGGAGGTGTCAGGCACCTGGACAAAGGAACAGGTGTCCTGGCACATCAATTGCAAGGAACTTGTGGCCATACACCTAGCCTTAAAGTTCTTCGAACAGATAGTCAGAGACGGGGTGATACAGATAAACTCAGACAACACCACGGCTCTGGCTTACATACGCAAGCAAGGAGGCACGCACTCTTTCTCCCTCTATCAGTTGACAAGACACCTGTTAACCTGGACGGAAGAAAGAGGCATAACTCTCCTCACAAGGTTTGTGCAAGGGATCAAGAATGTGAGAGCGGACAGACTGAGCAGGAGAAACCAGGTCCTTCCCACAGAATGGACTCTTCACGAAGAAGTGTGTCGAAGTCTTTGGTCCCTGTGGGGGAGACCTCACATAGACCTGTTTGCGACGTTCCTCTCCAAAAGAATAGAGACCTTTTGCTCTCTAGTAGAAGATCCGAGAGCCTTCGCAATAGACGCGTTTCTCATGGATTGGTCGGGTGTGGACGCTTACGCCTTTCCCCCGTTCAAAATCCTGGGGGAAGTGCTCAGGAAGTTCGTAGCTTCGAAGAGCACGAAGTTGATACTCATAGCCCCATTTTGGCCAGCCCAGGAATGGTTCACGGAGGTACTGGAGTGGATAGTGGACTTCCCCAGATTGCTTCCAAACAGACACGATCTACTCAGACAACAACCCCACTTCGAGAGGTTTCATCCCACAACCTTCCCAGGTCTCGCTCTGACTGCCTTTCGACTATCGAAAGACTTGTCAGAGCGAGAGGCTTTTCTCGCAAGGCTGCGGGCTCTATCGCTAGAGCCCGCAGAGCTTCGACGAGAAGAGTATACCAGTCGAAGTGGGAAGTCTTTAGGAGGTGGTGTAAGGGTCAGAAGCTGTCCTCCTCCAGTACCTCTATAGTGAATATTGCCGATTTCCTCCTCTTTCTGAGAGAGGAATCACACCTATCTGTCTCGACAATAAAAGGATACCGAAGCATGCTGTCTTCAGTATTCAGGAATCGAGGCCTGGACATTGCTAACGACAAGGATCTACACGATCTAATTAGATCTTTTGAGACTTCGAAAGCAGCTACTCCTAGAACACCTAGTTGGAATCTAGACGTGGTCCTGAAATTCCTCTCATCGGATAAATTCGAACCTTTACATCTCGCGTCCTTCCGCGACGTCACTAGGAAATGCTTGTTCCTGGTGGCTCTCGCTACAGCACCAAGAGGACGAGCGAATTACACGCTCTGGATTCCACGGTGGGGTTCAAAGGAGATGCTGCTATCTGTTCTTCCAGACAATGTTTCTGGCAAAGAACGAAAACCCATCAAAGCCTTGGCCCAGAAGTTTTGAGGTAAAAGGCCTATCTAACCTGGTAGGCAGAGAGATAGAGAGATCTCTCTGTCCAGTGAGAGCTCTTAAATACTATTTAGAGAGGAAGAGGCAGATGGGAGCTTGTCAACAAGGTCTTTGGTGTGCAGTGAAGAACCCCAAACGACTCATGTCCAAGAACGCCTTGGCTTTCTTTGTGAGAAGCGTTATTACGGACGCTCACAAGAACTGCTCGGAGGAATCCTTCGGTCTTCTAAAGGTCAAGACGCATGAAGTAAGAGCAGTAAGCAACGTCTTTGGCGTTCCAAAAGAATATGTCTCTGAAGAATATCATTGAGACTACATATTGGAGGTGCAATTCAGTGTTTGCATCTCATTATCTGAAGGACGTGAGAGTGACCTATGAGAAGTGCTTCTCGCTAGGTCCTTTTGTATCAGCAGATACAGTACTGGGTCTTGGAGCAAAGACTGATCCTTAATTTTGTGTTTTTATCGTACATAAACCCTCTTGTCATATATGCTGTTGGTTTCTAGTAGCAAGCTCACTACTGTCGCACGGGAGCAGAGTGTCATTGCTGGTAGGGGATCAAGGGTATGTATGACTAGTAGGGGAGTACAAAATTTTTTTTTGTATATTTTGTAATGAAAGTGTAATTATGTTTCGAGTTTTTTGGTTGGTTTGAGGAGTTCGGGGATAACTCCTTACAATCTTAGAACTAACATGGATGTTAGGATCAGGTGATCGGGATCGGTTTTGTGCTCCTTGAACAAGGTGTATTGTCATGTTAGTGGAATAGCACCCAATGACAAAGGCCTTTAGGCTCTGCCGAGTAAGTGGATAAGACCCCATTGGCAGACCCACAAGAACTCTTTAGCCATAGATCATTATCTCGCTGAGGCTCTTGAGGCTAAGCAGACTCCAAGGCAGTAGCCGCGAAGTCTTCAGCCTAATAAGGTAGGAACCAAGGTTTATAAATACCTACAACATATGTTGTTTACCCTGTCGTAATTTAAGTAGTTAGCTGTCTCTTACCCACCACCAATGGGTGCTAATCAGCTAAGTATATATCTGGCAGGGAAGTTGAATGTATAAAAATGATATTGTCATGTTACAATAAAGTTTTATACATACTTACCTGACAGATATATACTTAGCTATAGACTCCGTCGTCTCCGACAGAATTTCAAATTTCGCGGCACACGCTACAGGTAGGTCAGGTGATCTACCGCCCTGCCCTGGGTGGCAGGACTAGGAACCATCCCCGTTTTCTAATCAGAATTCTTCTCTTCCACCTGTCTCCTGCGGGGAGGCTGGGTGGGCTATTAATCGTATATATCTGTCAGGTAAGTATGTATAAAACTTTATTGTAACATGACAATATCATTTTAGTACAGTATTGCTAAACATGTGGTTGGATGTGACCCTTTTTGTGAAACTTATTTCTTAAGAAAGAAATATTTACTTTTTATTTTTTCAGGAGTGGGTATTCTGGTGTTGCTACATTTTGCTTAAAGGAAGCTACTCCAGTTTATGCTCAGGAAGGTCTTTCAGGTAATAGTACATAGATGCTGGTATTTTGAGCTTATCTTCCTATCCCACACACAAAGTCAAAGTTCTTCTGTTTTTGTAGTAGCCATACTTTGGCACATCATGCATGCCAGGCTGTACAAGTGTTACAAGAGTCATACTTCCCTGTTCACATAGTATATGACCAGGGAGCTGATAATGCAGGACAGCAACATCAGCAATGTTCATTAGAAAATATTTCTCACCTATGTAGTGTGGCTTCAGGTAAAAGGTGGTTTGTATTTGTAAGAAAAAATTGCAAATGATGGATATTTTGTATTTTCCTAATAATATAAACCTGAAGTGTGAGTATAATCCCACCACTGAGCAACCCTGTTAAAGGAAAAAGTGATCCTGTAGTTGAGTTATTCTCCCATCCCTTACTTTTCTGCCACTAGTTAACTACCTTGTTACCAAGTTCAACAACCAACTTTCGTCATATGTAATCCTTATAAAGGACATGAATTTGTATATCTAGAAAAAATTACAATGATCTTACTCTATACTCAAAGAGCTTTTAAGCAATCTTGTTATTTTGATAGTAAATTTTAATTCATCAGCTAATGTTTTTTACAGGTTTATATGGAGGAAATTTACTGGATAAAGGGGGGACTCCTGAATCACTTGCTGGGCATTGGACTGAGGAAGAATTAAGAAATTTGGACAGTGAAGGACGAGCCATTATCACGCAGCATTCCATAAAGGTATTAAATGTTAAATTGGTTGGAGTGACAGATTTTTACCGAAAAAGAATTCCTTCTATGAATGGAACCCCTTTTACAGTTTTTGTGTTGATATGAGGCAAAGTCTAATTGGGAAATGCTTTAATATAATTATTAAGATGCACCCTGGGGGTTTGTGCAGTCAGTTCACCTCACTTTGTGCATTATAGTAATTGTTAAAGGTGCTTGTAGCTTTCCTTCAACCCCTAGCTGCACTCACAAACCAGATAGGAGGTTGAGGAGTCATTGCTCCACTGCTCATGATCATGACTGGGAACTCTATGTTTGTAAGTGGGTTGCAGCTTACCAGTCAATTGAGAAAATAAACTCCACCAGTCAATTGAGAAAATAAACTCCCAGCTAAGGAAGAAGACTCTTACATGAAAGGCAATGCTTGTTCACCTATTGGAACAAATGATATTTTTAAGATGCATGATTTGTATTTTTTGTTGGTATGCAAGCCATAGCATTTGATCCTATTTCCAACTCCCACCATTCCACTGTCCATGATGCCAATTGAAGGAAAAAGTAGTTTGTTGGTCATTTAGTGTGTTTCTCCTCAAACTCATTTTTTAACCATCATTTAACTTCATTACAAAATTTCTATGGCCAAATCCAGCTGGCATTGAAGAATATGCCTAAGTAAAAAAGGCTCTGGTTTGCATACATAGGAAAAATGCAATTTGCCCTGAACATTTTCTGTGTATTTTACTAATGCTTATTCAACTAAATTTTTTATAAGAAAAATTACTACTGATGTAATAACGTGATTGGATAAAATTTACATCTTGTTAGTCCATATTATGTAATGAAATTGGAAAACATGTCTGAGTGATTTTTATTTTAATTCAGGGTAACAGCAGTATGTTCTCAGCTGTAGCGGTAATAAATGTTTATTGTCCAAGAGTGGATCCCGAAAAGCCAGAACGAAGAGCGTATAAGTTACGCTTTTATGAATTGTTAAGACAGCGAGCAGCAGCTATTTATTCAACGGGTTGCCATGTTATTATAGTTGGCGATATAAATACATCTCACAAGAGGATTGATCACTGTGATCCAGATGATATTGAGGTAGAGTTGTGTTCATGCATAATACTACTAGCCTCTCTTATTTTACCTATATTGTGCTACCCACTATATTGAATGTTTTCAAGTATAATTCAATAGAGTAAGTCCCCTGAAGATGCATCCACACTACAGTAAAACACTTCTTAAACACATGCTCAAAACGTACCACAGGATATTACAAACTGGTTGAAAACAAGTTGACAACTGTAAGTAGAGAGCAAATCTTTGGGTAATGCAGGATAACCGTATGAAACATGGGTTATTGCTACCAGTATGTCACTGAAGTTTTTAAGCTGTATGGGATGTCTTTGCAATAAGTGGCTGGTGTGTGTTTATGATTCATGTTTTACTGCAGTGTGAACACACCCTTACATGTTGCTGTAGCCATTGTGATCCAGGAGGTATTGTTATACCTTTGTGGATAATATTCTTGTGATAGTCATTTTGATTAGGATATGCATTTCTTATTAAATATATTAGATACTGAGAGAGAAGTAGCATTAATGCAAGTGAAGAACCACTGTCTTTAAAACATTTCACTTTTTCTCTTGCTGGGCAAATTATTATTGATAAACGTATTTTTTTTATCAGTTCATTTTTGTTCTTTCAGGTTATTTATGACTAAAATAAATTATTAGTTCTTTTGACTAACTTGGCATAAAGTGCTGTGTGCTAGTTTTTTGTCAAAGTTAGTAATGCTTGTTGTTCATGGTCCAAAGTATAGTTTACAATTTATGTATCATGTTGTATTTGCAGATTTTGGTAACTGGAAATAGTTATGTAATATTACCTTGACTGTTTTTTATTTATTTCTGTTTTGTTTAATAATGTTGTGATAAATGTATCGAGTTATAATCAATGTGTACATTGTGTTCATCAGTTTTATATTATAGAGCTTTAACCCCTTTCCTTGGGATGAGCTTTTTGTTCTTTTTATGAAACCACAGAAGTTAATCAAATTTGAAGATTTTACCAACTTTTCCTTAAAAGAGAATTTGAAGGAGGCAGTTGTTGATCCTTGATGTGGGATAACAGCAAATTAGAGAATCTGTCCATGGGACCTTTAAAGCACAACAGATATTCCACGACGTAATTTGACAAATTCTTACTCTTGGATACAAAGGCAGAGATACAGGAGCCTTACAAATGTAATGTAGAACACAGGAGCTTGAAAGATTGGAACTTGAAACAGGGTACTAGAAGCACTAAAGCCAGAGACTCAGGAACCTGTGACATCAGTTTCTGTCTGAGTATTTTGCTTTTTTAGTTCTTTAAAAATTTATTTATAAGGTGAAGTTGCTTCATTTCTCATTTCCTTGACTTTCAAGCCATACATTATCAACAGGCCAATGTTGTAAAATTAGGCTATGAAAGCATTGAACTCACACAATACTTCTGTGATATTTTATAAAGTAGACTTATTTTTTGGTACTGATTCTTCTTGCATGGCATCTGTTAGGGTTAGCTCCATCACTCACTTTCTTTAACTCAGTAGGAATGGTATAGATTAATTCTTGTATTTCCTGTAGTTCTATATCTTGAAAAATCCTTCTTCACCCGCTCTCTTTGCCTTAGTCTTTCTTGTTATTTCTGTGATAGGCTCTGTGATGAATTTATTGTTGAAGATTTTCCAGCATGAGGTTGTCATAGCCTGTAGATTTGTTATGGATTTTTCCGTTATATTTATTGGATCAGTAGTTATAAAACTTTCTGTGTCTTCATTTTGTTTTCTTTAGAGATCATCTTTTATAGCCAGAACAATTCTCTCCATAGAGTATTGAGTGTATTAAGCCCTGAACATCCTTATACCCTCTGGTCTAGAGTTTGTATGAGAGATACTGTGTTGGGTGGCAAGTTGACTGACACCTGCTGTGTTGAATTCATAGTATTCTGGGTAGCAAAGGGCGAATCTTCAATGGCAAGAAATCTTATCATTTTTTGTGAATAGTGTTATGGTGTTTTGGTAGTTCATATCTTCTTGTTATTCTTCCAAAAGACTGGGAGTTGGGGTCTATCTTTTCACTTCAAGGTTCTGGGATTAGAAGATAAATCAAGGCTACCTTGATCATAAACTTGCTAGTGTTATCAGAAAATATTAATGTCAAACCTTTTCTGTCTTAAAACTTGGTACTTGATGCTCCTCTTGACTAAGAAATGTCTTATTTGGCTTTTTTTTTTTTTTTAGATCAGAGTGGTTTCATTGTCTCTGAAGGCCTACTTCAGAAAGCTGTCCATTTTTCCTTATAAATTTCTTTATGGTTTTTAGAAACTCCCAAGCTGCCTTTTGGCTGGCAGAACCTGCTTCTCATGTAATCTCTACATTTTTTAGTCCAAACTATTTCATGAATTAACCAACCAATCTTTGTGGGCTTTGAATTCTATAGAGCTAGATCCTTCCCTTCTGCGGGCTATATGGATTCATATAAAGATGTGGCCTTTCCTTTGCTAATCATATTAAAGTACTTTTGGATGCCTTTTTTATAGTAATCCTGCACCCACAGAAAAATGGCATTTTTCACATATGAGAAAGATTTTGTTCTTGATGAAGTGTTTTTGCTCTTCCTGGTGAAGCTTTAGGAACAACTGTACAGTTAACACTGATTCCATAATGGCAGGCATCCTCAGTACATTTGTCCATGGTATGTAGAGGGTCAACCAACTTAAACTTTTATTGCAAGATCTTCACTTTCTTTTGCCTCTTGGTAACACTTTTATCAGCACCAGAACTTCTGTGCTTTTGGGTCGTGATTGAATTGAAGAAGAAAACGTTTTGGTGCTGGTAATGCTATCTTCAAGAGTTCTTATGGCTTCACATGCCTGTGACTATCATCTAGGGACACACAAGAAGTCCCCACCTAAATAGCTATTCAGGCTAATGCAAATTAATAACTTTGGATGGATGATTTTGAAAATGTGCAGTAAGGCAAATGTAAAGTGTTAGTTTTGTTCTAAAAGAAATATATTTTGTTTTAAAAATCATATATTTTAAGGTAGTAGGGATATCATAAATTGCCAATACGCCTAAGTTTTTAAAAAGTTTTGTTTGGGTTTTATATATTACTGTATATAAATATAAAAATTGTAGCAAATCCTTCCTTGGTATCTAAGACATTGCACTTCAACTTGAATTGTTATTAGGCAGACCAATGCATTTATTTTAATTATATTGATACTAAATTTAATTACCATTTGTGGAATCCAAGCATGGATTTGTGTAATTATTACATTATTTTTGTTTGAAAAGTTATTAAATATGGTAAACCAAGGTAATTCAATAAACCATCTGTTTTTTTAAGTAAAGACATCTTCTTCATATATTTTCAGGACTTTGAGCTCCGTCTTGATAGGCGTTATTTGGACAAGTTCCTCATTCCCATACATAAAGAAGAAAATACCAAGAGCACTGACGATGAAAGAAATTCAGCAAATGAGACAAGCAATACCTTGTTCAAAAAGGCACAGCAGCCACAAGGCCCTAAGATTTCTGACTCTGAATTTGTTACAGAGCAAAATGGCATTCCACTAGATGATAGTGCATATGGGGAGGATGTCCATGCTGATGAATATCTCCTTGAGTCTGCCAGTGATTTTCATGTAGTTGATACTTTTCGTTACTTTTATCCTAATAAACGGGATGCATTCACTTGTTGGAATACCTTTACTAATGCCAGGTCCTCTAATTATGGAACAAGGATTGACTACATATTTTGTGATGAAAGTTTATTGCCTTTTGTTGAAGAAAGTGCTATATTGCAAGATGTAATGGGTAGTGATCACTGTCCAGTAGTACTAAGAGTCAAAGGAGAAGTAATTAATTCATCTAAACTTCCAGATCTGTGCACAAAGTTCTTTCCAGAATTTAAAGGTAACCAACAGAAGTTGTCATCTTATTTTGAGTCTGTAGCTACAATTCCTGCTATAAAAGCTGATGACCGAGTCAGCCAGCTCTCTTGTGGGAACAAGAGAAAGATTAGCGAGTCCAAAAGTAAACCCACATCAAACAAAAAGCAAAGTAAGCTGAATTCCTATTTCACTGTAAAGCCTAAGGATGCAGAAGAAAGCAAAGTGGTATCCAAGGATGAGGCTAAATTAAAGGAAAATAAGTCATGCTTTCAAAATGCAATCAATAGAAGTGTCTCATCTTACAGCAGGATTGAACATTGTTTGAAACCCAGTGACAAGGAGTCTCTTGAGAGAGTAAACAAAATTTGTGATGACTCCATATCAATCCAAAATGAACAAGAAAAAGGCAACAACTCACTAGAAAAAAGATCACCTCAAAAATCAGGGTGGGGATTTATGATGAAGGGACCCAAAAACCCACCACCTGTGCCCTGGTCACCAGGAGCCAACTGTTGTACGAACAGTCAAAAAGAAGGGACCAAATATGAACAAACAGTTTTATGCATGTGCCAGAGGAGCAGGGCGAGAGGGAGATCCTAATGCTCAGTGTAATTTCTTCCAGTGGGTGGGAAAAAAATAGTACATAGTCACCAAATTATCTTGGGAAATCTCAAAGTTGGATGCCTGTATTAATTTGGATACAATTTTTACTAATTAATAAAATGCAGTTTATCACTTTAGCATGGCAGCTGTGAAATCATTGTCAAGAAAATTCAAGGAGACAAGTTCAGGTAAACTTGGCCATTACAAATATTTTCTTACTGTGTAAGAAGTGTAGTATGGAATGAAATGCCTTGCTTCAAAACCAGTCAGTTTGGTGGATGTGTGAATTCAAATACCTATTATGTATATAAACTGTGTATGTCTCAAACAATCATTTATGCATTATGTATTGTTATTTTTATCATAAGAATACATTGTCAGATAGTGTACTAGATCACTGAGTTGAAATATAAAACTTAAAGAACAAGCCTAATTTGAGAAAGTGGTGTATGTTCTGTTAATGCAATGATTGTATGTAATTAACTAGTATTTTGATAGGGTATTGACTGAGAGCATGCATTAAAGCAGTGTAGTATTTAGTTTATAATATTGGTGGTTCAAGACAATTAGAATACATACCCGGAAGTGATGAACACAGGTATCATAAAGAAGAAAGTAAAAATTATATTGTATCTTCTTCTTCCTAGCTTAAAACCCATTTTTATATGGGGTTGCCATTACGATGAGTCGTCTCCATCGATTTCTGTCTTGTGCCTCGTTCTCATTTATACCTTTCAATTCCATATCTTC